>NC_092413.1:178617725-178921995 GCF_040894005.1 Engystomops pustulosus
GAACATTTTTTTTAATAACATCTAATTGAAGAAATGTTTATGTATGGAAGATTTATCAAACTGAATGTGAATGCCCAGACGAGAATACCCCTTTAAGGCTCAGCACTATTTTTTGGATTCTGACCTGCGTCTCTTTATATGGTTATAACTTTTGAACACTGTTACTTATCAAAACGATTCTGAGATTGTTTTTTCCCCACATGTTGTACTTCATTTTAGTGGTAAATTTTGGCTGATAAGTTTTGTGTTTATTTACAAAAAAAAGAAAAAATTATGAATTTTTTGAAAAATTTACCATTTTCGAAATTCGAAATCATTGCGTTTTCAGGCAGATAGATTTACCATCTAAATAAATTGCTGAATAACATTTCCCATTTGTCTACTTTACATTTTCATCATTTTTGAACTGTCTGGATAATTTATTTTGATGTCACGCGGCTTACAAATAGAGTATCGATTTTCAGAATTGACTATTTTGGGGATAAATACAGTTTTGAATTAAATTTTACATATTTAGCATCAAAACCCCCTATATAACCAACCCAATTTCAAATCTGCCCCCCTCAAGCTATCAGAAACAGCTTTTAGGAAGATTGTTAACCCCTTGAGATCTTCATAGTAATTGAATCAAAATGGAGGTGAAATTTAGAATGGTCAAATTGTATCGGTAATACGTTCATTACCGATAAACGTACTATTTACACATTTCCAAAAGATAAAAAGAGAAAACCCACCATAAAATTTGTTATATAATTTCTCCCGAGTACAGAGACGCCCCACATGTGGCCGTGAATTGTTTTATGGGCGCACAGCAAGGCGCAGAAGGGAAGGAGGGACCTGCAGCTGCCAGGATTTTAGTTTCCTCATTGGCCCCTTCTGTAGGCTATAAAATTTTCACTTTTTCGTTATTGGGGCCATGTGACGGCATTTTTTTTTGCGGGATGAGATGCTTTTTCCAGTGTTACCATTTTGGGGTTGGTATCCCAATGTGAGGAAAAATCAATCATTTTTGTATTGCCATCTTCCAAGTGGCATAACATTGTTACTTTTTTGGCTACGGAGCTGGTTGATGGCTTGTTTTTGCGGGACATGTTGTACTTCGTACCAGTATCATTCTGGAGTACATATGTTTTTTTGATCACTTTTTATAGTGGGATCGAATAGTTAAAATAGGTTTATAATAGTTTTTTTACGGCGTTTATCGTGCGGGTTCAATAATTATTTACTGTTATTCTACGGGTTGTTACGGACGCAGTGATACTATATATGTGGGGTATGTGTTATGATTTAGACTATTTTTTGAGTTATATGTCTCTTTATATGTTTTGGGGCTTTTGGCCATTTTTATTGATTTTTATTGATTTCCTTTTTTATTTTTTATTGAATAACTTTTTTTTTAACTTTTTTTTTACTCAATCATCTGATTGCTTGTTCATGATAATACTCTGCAATACTTATGTATTGCAGGGTATTAGAAGTGTCAACCTATGCACATGCATAGGCTGACACTGTGCCTGTCATAGACGCCATCTTACCGGCAGTTCTTGCAGGAAATACTGGGGTTTAGATCGGACCACAGTGATGCCACAGCAACGACCGGTGCCCCCCGAAAGCGATTGCGCTGATCGTGGCATTTAACGGGTTAAGCACCCGTGATCGGAGCCCACTCCAATCGCGGGTGTTACACTGGGGCACCGGCTATATGTTACAGCCGGAACCCCGTGTTTCCCGATGCCGGTTCGGCTCAGATATTGAGCTGAACCGGCATCGGCTCAGCATATGATATATCGTATAGTACTATTTCATCTTTTTATTATGAGCCTTATGGTCACCACTCATATCCAAAACTAGATTATAGCATGTGATGTGTGTGTCTAGAAAGTAGAAACTAAATATTTTTTATCATACAATAATAAAAGTTATATTTTATCTGTCACTAATCCCTTCCTAATGAACCCTGTTTCCCTAATTGCAAATAGTTTACTATTTGTTGGTGTACACCTGACAGAACAGGATTACCAATCTTTTGCATCTAATTTATCTCCATATTCTCATTGAATACTTTGTTCTGTACAAAGTTGAATGTGATGAAAACACAAAAAAAATCATCAACTGAAATCAAATTTATTAACCAATGGAGGAAAAACACACCACAGGCTAATCCAACTTTGATATAATGTCCGTAAAACAAAACAAAATGAGGCTCCGAATTGTGTGTGGCCTCCACGTGCCTGTATGGCCTCCCTACAATGCCTCGGCAATTCACACATATGGCTCAGGTAGTGCAGCTCATCCAGGAGGGCACATCAATGCGAGCTATGGCCAGAAGGTTTGCTCGCCAGAGGAAATCTGACTGCCATTAGGTACCGAGCCGAGATCCTCAGACCCCTTGTGAGACCATATGCTGGTGCCATAATGCAGGACAATGCTAGACCTAAGCTATGGACTGTCCCGCTCTTCCTCCAGACCCGAATCTGATTGAGCACATCTGGGACATCATGGGGCCCAATTACTACGGGTCGCAGATCGTGCTTTTATTGGTCTGTTCGCCAATTTCGGGGTTTGCACAGGTATTTAACAGGTGTCTGCACTGGGATTGTGCTGCACTGCCTTCCATGCGACTCCTATATGTAGGGGAGACCACACAAGAATGGCGCTTGCGCATTTATCAGCATAAATCTACAATTAGGACTTTTAAAACAGAATTACCTCTTCCGGTTCACTTTTCAAAAACAGGACACCAAGTTTCTCAACTCCTTTTCCGCATAATTGATGGGATAGAGCGATGGGAGGGGAGGGGACAGGGAAAGAGCCATTTAAAAAATGTAACTTAAAGTGTAACCGTCATTCTGAACAAAAAAAAACTAAAATACATAATTCTGCTCCAGGTGTTCCTGGGAATCATTCCTCAAAGTATTTTGCCTCTCAGTCCTCATTTAGTACCTCTTTTGGCCCATAGCAACCATGGTTTCCAGCTCTAAAAAAACTACAATAGACAAGAAAGGGGGGGGGGACCTTCCTCCTGTCACCTCATCACAAGCGCCTGCTGCTGATCAATGAGACCAGAGCTATCTATCTATCTATCTATCTATCTATCTATCTATCTATCTATCTCTCATATCTACCTATCTATCTATCTCTCATATCTACCTATCTATCTATCTCTCATATCTACCTATCTATCTCTCTGCAGCGCGTGGATGGGGTGGTGAGATCCCGTAATCTTTTGTCATTACCTTTGATTGTAATTTATCTTCGTAACACTGCACTTAGCACTTTATAATACACAATCTAGATTATATTTGTAAAATCAATTGTATGAACTGTATCATAGCACATGCACTTTTACTATGTATATATTTATTGATGATTTTGTGGATATTTAATGCTTATTATGTTTGTGAATGTAGACGCAATATGCAAATTAGGGGGTGGGGCTACTCAATCATGTGATCACTCTGTTTGGTATATATATATGAGTTCCACTGTCTTCACTTGGCTTGAAAAAGGCTCCCTGGAGCCGAAACGTCGCTTATGTACTCTAATGTACTCTAACATGGAATAAAGGACACCGCTTTTTCACTGAATACCTTGGAGTGCTGCCTACTTTCAATTACCTATCTGTCTACCTATCTATCTATCTATCTATCTATCTCGTATCCATCTGTGTATATCCTATCTATATCATTTCTATCTATCTATGTATCTCTATCTATGTATCTCTATCTATCTATCTATCTATCTATCTCCTATCTATCTATCTATCTATCTCGTATCTATCTATCTCATATCCATCTGTGTATATCCTATCTATATAATTTCTATATCTATCTATCTATCTATCTATCTATATATCTATCTATCTAAGTAAAACTTCAGCACAGCACATGAGGGCACAGCTTGAAGACTTGTAGAGTGTCTCCTGCCACTTCCTGCTGTGGAGTGTGAGGTTATGGGGGGGGGGGGGTGCTGCAGCTTCTATCTGTGTGGATTATTTGTTTATACACAAGTGTAGGGAAAGCTGAGGGAGAGATGAGAGTTTAGGTGTTCGGTTATTACATTAGTGAGGGCTTCTCCCTGCTCATGACTGCTGGAGCAGTGAGACATGAGGTGATCAGCTGATTGCAGGGAGAGAAATTGGGGCGTGTCTCTAGCTCCGTAGTCTCAGCTCCTTTCTGAAGATGGAATGTGCCATATGAGAGATCACTGACATCTAGGGGAAGTCTGCAGAATACAAGAGGAAGGAACAAGATTCGGGTAACAAATCCAATTGCAAAAGGGCTTAAAATTACCTGCCCTACAACATATCTAAAGTTTTTTGAAATGACGGTTACACTTTAAATGGATCTATGAATTAAACACTTTAGAACCAAAAGGTCTGAATAGAGACTTTAAAATGGCTGGAGTTATCTAGGTGTGTGACTGGTGTTCCTCTCACTAATTGTCTGTATTTATAGAATTTTTGACTATATGTACCTTAATCTTTGTACCCAGTAATAATATGAATACTGCAATAATATAATAACTGTGATTTTCAACATCACAATTTCTTTTATTTCCCATTTCACAAAGGTGTTGGTGTCTTTCTCCACCCCTCAATGATGATGGGTGCACTGCTCGATCATTGATAGCTTTAGACTGACAAGTATAGGCCACGTTATCTTTTTGTATTATTTAGTATTCTATGGACTACAGGGGTTACTGATTGTTGAATATGTTATTAAGAAGGACGATACACCTGGTTTTGGAGAGCCCGATATATATCTGCATGTTAAAATATATTATCCAACAAATACGTGCAATCGGCTTTCCTGTGGTGGAATGTCCCAATCGGGGTTAACCGTGATAACAGGGGGTTAATGACACGTCCAGTTGGTTGTCCCAGACATGGATCGGTATGAGTACCTGCAGGGCCGCATCTGCCATGAGGCGAGATGAAAATATCGCCTTAGGCGGCAGAATGCGGGTCCCTGTAAAGGGCGGCGAAATTTGCAGCTCTAAAGTGTCTCTCTTTAAGACACAGGCGCGATTTATATGCGGAGCAACGCAGCGCCTTTCCGGCAGCTGCGTCGCTCCGTTCTAAGCAGTGACACAGGCGTCATGACGTCACGCGCCTGTGTCACTGCGGAGCTGCGGCTCACAGGAGAGCCGCGTGAAGAACGGAGCCGTGCGCCGAGGGAGCAGCTGCCTGCAGGTGAGTATGATTTTATTATTTTTCATGTACTTTAATTAAATGTGGGGAGGTTTCATGTTATACTGGGAGGGGGGGTACTATATAGGGCTAGAAAACGTTTAATACTGGGGGGGGGGCGACGCTATAGATATCATATGGGGCCATAGTTATTTTATACTGGGGGGGGGGTGCTATATATATTATTTGGGGCCATAATTATTTTATACTAGGGGGGAGATGCTATATGTATTATTTGGGGCCATAATTATTTTATACTAGGGGGGATGCTATATATATTATTTGGGGCCATAATTAATTTATACTAGGGGGGGGGATGCTATATTTTATTTGGGGATTTGGGGCTATAATTATTTTATACTGGGGGGGGGATGCTATATATATATTATATGGGGCCATAATTTTTTTATACGGGGGGAAGGGATGCTATATATTATATATCACTATAACACTAAGCTGGGGGGGGGGCTGTATATTGGGTACAGTATATTACTAAGCTGGGGGGGCTGTATATCGGGTACAGTATATTACTAAGCTGGGGGGGGCTGTATATCGGGTACACTATATTACTTAGTTGCAGGGGCTGTATATGGGATACAGTATATTACTAAGCTGGGAGGGGCTGTATATGTGGGGCAAGATTTTATTTAAGCTGTAGGGGATCTGTATATGGGAGCTGTATATAATATAATTGGGGGGTGAATAACGAGGCCTTTAAATATATGAGAGCAGGGATATATAAAAATAAATGTAATATATATATATATATATATATATATATTCATTAGGGGGTGCTATATATTTATTAGTTATAGGATACAGATTACTTTGCATCATGTAAGCCAAATGTTGGGGGGGGGGTCTGTAATAATAAATTGGGGGTGTTGTATATTGATTGGTGCTTAGCATGCTATAATTCCAGTAGACTAATATATATATATATATATATATATATATAATGAAGAGATGTGTTATATGTGGGGAGAGTGCGGTCAGTTGTGTTGTGAGGGGTATATATTATTTAGGAGCACAGTGTGTTATCCAGGAGACTTCATACTGTAAGTGACTGTGGTACTTTTAGGGACGCCGGGTGGAGATGCTGCACGGAGCTGAAGATATCCGGCCGTGAATTCAGCCGTGATACGTCATGGATTGCAGAACCCGGAATAAAGTCCTCCTGATGGAAGAGATTGTTATCTATAAGGTACTAGATGCCACTAATGACTCCCAGATCCTGTAGTCAGTCACACAGTGTCAGGGAGCTGTCTGTAGGGTTGTTAATTGTTAGTAAAGTTTAAGGATTTACTTAACAGGGAGCGGGGGGGGGGGGGGGGCAGCATTTTAATATTCGCCTCAGGCAGCAAATATGCTAGAATCGTCCCTGAGTACCTGGGGACAATTGCCCTGACACTTGTTTGTGCCGGGGACTTGGGTCCCTATACTGCTCTTTGCACGAATAGAGGCTCAGTATGAGTGATTTGATGCATGGATCTCCCATAATAAATTCAACTTTGTGATATCTATACAAGCTTTTTTCTTTGCTCTATACTTCCAGCTCGGGCTCTCTTGAGGTAGCAGTGCCTCAGTCTTGTAAATCACATATACTGTTTATCCGATACACAAATATTTGAAACGGCTCCATATATGTGTACTCTTGAGAAGCACTGTCTTTGCTTCCTTATATAAGAAATATTAAGATGATAATGTATAACAGGTTTGCGATCATGTGACATTGTTAACGATCATGTGACCTCACTCCGGTCTCCTTGGATACAGAGGAAGCTGTGCATGAGAATGAACGGGATTGAGAAGACACAATCTCGGTTACTATGGAAGAAAGACTTAGGCCGGCGGCACTCGTGGCGTTTTGAACCCATTTTAGGGTCGTTTTTAAGAGGTCCGTTAAAAAACGCACAAGTTTTTGAAAACACATCCGTTTTTGACAGGTTTTAACCATTATCTTAATTAAAACGGGTCAAAAACGGATGCGTTTTCAAAAAACACATGCATTTTTTAACGGACTGCTTAAAAAATGGCCCAAAAACGGGTTCAAAACGCCACGTGTGCCGCCGGCCTAAAGGAACGCTCTACAGTGCACTCTGAGGTGGATAGGAGACTTTTTCAATCAGGTATAGATGTCAGAATAGGATATGATGTCACTGAGGAGTGGGCATATGTATATGTGCACATGCACACTTGTTGTATGCTTGACAAAATTCATGGTGAAGCGAAATATTGCTGCTTTTTTCATGCCCATGTGAATAAGGGCATACAGCCTTCTTTAAACTGCATCAGTTGCTGTGGCCTTTCCTTATTTTGTGCATATTTGGATCCCATACACCAGGATCTACAGCTGCGTGCATCATCCACATCAGAATCCAGAAGCTATTTCAGTTGTTGTCCACATTTTTTTTATTTTTCCATGTAGAGAGCTGTGTAGCGGCTTGTTTTCTGCATAATAAATTGCACTTCATAGTGATGGTATTTAATATTCCATTCCGTGTACTTGGAAGCAGGAAAAAAATTCCAAATGCAGTGAAATTGGAGAAAAAACACATTTGGCCGTTTTCTTGTGGGCTCGGATTTTACCGATTTCACTGTACGCCGCAAATGACATGTCTACTTTATTCTTTCGGTTGGTACGATTACGGGGATATCAAATTTGTATAGGTTTTATAATGTTTTCATACATTTACAAAAATTAAAACCTCCTTTACAAAAAAAAAAAAAAAAAAAATTTTGCTATCTTCTGGTCCTAATAGCTTTTTTTATACTTTGGTGTACAGGGCTGTGGGTGATTTAAAATTTTTGCAAATTTTGAGGAAGTTTTCAATGCTACCCTTTTTCCTCCTCATTCATTACAATGAGCTGATCGCACATTGTAATAAAAATAGAGTTAAAACAAGACAGCCTTAAGTCTTCAGAAGACCCGAGGCTGTCATGCTCGCAGCTCCCCGATGACGTCCCTTGCCCATTAACCGCCATTTTTTTTAAGCTGGCAGCTTTGCTGGCAGCAATCAGTGGGTTAACACGTGCAATCGGTGCTAGCACCAACCACGGTTGTTACCAGTAAGCCTCTGCTGCAAAATGCAGCAAAGACTTACCATCTATGGAGAGGGATCAGCCCTTGAGCCCTCTCCATGCACCCGCACCCGGCATATGACTTCAATTGTCACAGAGACCACAGGACTTATAATGATAAAATATACAGATCCCACTTACATACAAATTCAACATAAGAACAAACCTACAGAACCTATCCTGTACGTAACCCGGGGACTGCCTGTACTATCCAACTAGATGCGTAAATCCGTTTTATACACTCAAAGCAGAATCATTGAAATTTTGATTGGTTGTTCCAGCATTAGTCAGTAATCTAGAAAAAAAGGCATAGCATTTTCTTGTCATCACTGCTACTTTACTCACAAGGGTCGTAGTGAGCAAGGCAAAAGAAGAAAGCATTAAAGGCTCACCCGACCTGAATGTGCCACTGTGCTTGAAGATTGGGTCCGGACCAAGACATAGAATCCACATCCATAAAAATAAATATCAATTCAGAGTGTAATCTCTTCTAATATTTGATTCCTTTATTTGTAAAGCATCACAATTCATAAAGCAGTTACATATTCACCATACTGATAGTATGAAATCAGCCATTCTTAGTCATTATCACCTTGTGTTTCAGACAGCAAAACCCAGGATGCCATTTACAGCAGCCTCTACTCTGCTATATAGCTTGTGTTATTGTGAAAAGTAAGTAACAGGAATGTAACCTTTTATGTAGCTGTCCAGGGCCGGAGCCAGCACCCGGCTTACCTGGGCAAGTGCTGGGCCCACGGGTCCAAGAGGGCCCAACGCTGAAAAGAAAATTTTTCCCTGGTCACTTTAAGACACTGGTACAAATGATCACTTTCCCACTCCTCTTGTTGTCTGCCGCCATGCTGCGCTCGTCAGGAGTGCAGCAAAGGGGCACAATGAAAAACTCACCTATTCTTGCTCCCCGAAACAGTGCTGAGGCTGGCCCACATGATGATGTCATCACATCTGCCGCATCTGACAGTGTTGCTACTGAAGGGGGGGGGGGGGATTGTGGATACTGGGGGTGTGAGGACAGTATGGCTAGTGGGGAGGGGGGTGAGGACAGTGTGGCTACTGGGGAGGGGGGTGAGGACAGTGTGGCCACTGGGGAGGGGACAGTGTGGCTACTGAGGGCGGGGAATGTGGATACTGGGGGTGTGAGGACATTGTGGCTACTGGGGAGGGGAGTGAGGACAGTGTGGCTACTGGGGAGGGGACAGTGTGGCTACTGAGGGCGAGGAGTGTGGATACTGGGGGTGTGAGGACAGTGTGGCTACTGGGGAGGGAGGTGAGGACAGTGTGGCTACTGGGGAGGGGAGTGAGGACAGTGTGACTACTGGGGAGGGGGATGAGGACAGTGTTGCTACTGGGGAGGGGGTGAGGACAGTGTGGCTGCTGGGAGGGGGGCAAGGATAGTGTGGCTATTGAGAGGGAGGTGAGGACAGTGTGGCTACTGGCGAGGGGAAAGTGTGGCTAGTCAGGGGGAGTGTGGATACTGGGGAGGGGGGAAGAGGACAGTGTGGCTACTGGGGAGGGGGGAAGAGGACAGCGTGGCTACTGGGGTGGGGGGAACAGGACAGTGTGGCTACTGGGGAGGGGGGAAGAGGACAGTGTGGGTACTGGGGTGGGGGGAACAGGACAGTGTGGCTACTGGGGAGGGGGGAAGAGGACAGTGTGGCTAATGGGGAGGGGGGAAGAGGACAGTGTGGCTACTGGGGAGGGGGTGTGAGGACAGTGTGGCTACTGGGGAGAGAGGTGAGGACAGTGTGGTTACTGGGGTGGTAATATTGGGGGTGTGAGGACAATTGGCTACTGGGAAGGGGGGTGAGGACAGTGGCTACTGGGGAGGGGGGTGAGGACAGTGTGGCTGCTGGGAGGGGGGCAAGGATAGTGTGGCTATTGAGGGGGAGGTGAGGACAGTGTTGCTACTGGGAGGGAGTGTGGTTATTGGGGGTGTGAGGACAGTGTGGCTACTGGGGAGGGGGGAAGAGGACAGTGTGGCTACTGGGGAGGGGGGAAGAGGACAGTGTGGCTACCTGTGAGGGGGGAAGAGGACAGTGTGGTTACTGGGGAGGGGGGAAGAGGACAGTGTGGCTACAGTGTGACAGTGCAGAGATGTGTTGTGTATAAGAGGGTTTGCTGAACAAATCGCCATTTTAGATGATACGGTTACTTCACCACAAGGATTTTGCCATGCAGTTTCCTTCTAGAGGGAAGTCGGGTGATAAATACTCTAACTTGTACTTTTTAGATACAGTGATTTTCCAGTATGTGCATTAAAATCATGACAAAATGACAAGTCCATATATTACTGCGAATACATTTTTTCTACAGTTAGCTGTTCTATATAATTAGCGTAATTTATGATTATATTCTTGATACTTCTTGTAATATTCGATCTCAGGTTCTTCCTTGTCTTGCGCTCTCTACTCTTAGAAGAACTTTTATATGTGTTGAATATCCATCCCCTATAAAAGAGAACATCCATTACTCATCATATCTATCAGTCTACAATACTGTACTTTGCGATACAGGTTTTTCTATTAGACACATCTTTTTGGACTTAGTAATAGAGGTCATATTTAGGAATCAACAATTTTGATCTCGGCACATAACAGGGAGTTTGCCTTTGCAGGGCTCATATTGTAGAGAAACACATAATTGATATGGTTCTAGTATTGAGACCCTTTTTTTAGGAATAAATGTGTCATTTAGCTGCCAGTACATTAAAAGTGAATAATGAGAGATTTCACACCTACTTTACACGACTGTGTACACAGTCACCATCCCTGCCGAGAGGTGGTCATCCACATGACAGTGCACGAACCACGTGCCTGGGATCTTTGCTTTCATGCAAACAGTTCGAGTTGTTCCAGGAAAAATTTCAAATACATCATTTCGATAAACATAAGTTGCCTGCAAGATGGAACAAAAGTTACAAATTGATGGCATTAAGAATTGTCTACAATACGCAATAACTGAACTGTTCTGCTCCCTCACCTCGCGTCTCCCTCCACCCTACCATATAGATTGTGAGCCCTCACGGTAGGGTTCTCCTTGTATTCAGATCTTTGTAGGTTTTGCATTTGTATTCGCTGCTTTCTCAATGTATGTGAATCCCTTAGGCCGGCGGCTCACGTGGCGTTTTGAACCCATTTTGGACCAATTTAAAGCAGTCTGTTAAAAAACCCAAGCGTTTTTGACAGGTTTTACTAATTATCGTAATTAAAACTGGTCAAAAACGCTTGCATTTTAAAATGGACTGCTTAGAAACGGCCCGAAAATGGGTTCAAAATGCCACATGTGCCGCCGACTTTACTGATTTTACAGCACCATGGAATTAACCCCTTCAAGGCGCAGCCAGTTTGTAAGGCTCGGCCTCTTTTTTTTTTTGTAATCTGGCATGTGTCGCTATATATAGTTATAACTTTTGAACACTTTAACTTACCAAAATGATTTTGTGATTGTTTTGTGACACCTGGTACTTCATGTCTATGCTAAGTTTTAGTTGATATGTTTGCGGTTATTTATAAAAATAAAAAAAAAAACTAAAATTTGCTAAATTTTTGGAGAAATTTGTCATTTTCAAAATTTGCAATGATCTGCTCTTGAGATAGATAGTTTTAGCACCCGAATTAGCTGCTCAATAACATTTCCAATATCTGAACTTTATGTTTTCATCATTTTCTAAAAGTCCTTTTATTCATAAATGACTTTGGATAGATTACAAATAGAGTTTATCATTTTTTTTTCCTGAAATTTTTTGTGATCATTTTTGCTTTAAATGAGTTTTAAATATAAAAATTATTAGAATCCCACTATGAATCTGCCCATTTTTAAAAGTGCACCCTCCAAACTATTAAAAACTGCTTTTAGGAAGATTTTTAACCCTTTGAGTGCTGCATAGTAATTAAAATCAAATAGAGATGAAATTTAGAATGGTCTAACTTTATCGGTACATTTATTTAGCCCTAAAATGTACACATTTACAAAAGATAATAAGAGAAAACCCATCTTAAAATTTGTTACGCAATTTCTTCTGAGTACAGCGACCCCCCACATGCGGCCGTTACTAGTTGTATGGGCGCACAGTGAGGCGCAGAAGTCAAGGAGCGCCCTGCAGCTGCCAGTTTTATCCTAAAGAACTTAGTGGATTTTAGTTTCCTCATTGCCGCCCTTTTGTAGGCTATAACATTTTAGTGGGGTCATGTGTGGGCAATTTGCGGGATGAGATGCATTTTCCATTGTACCGTTTTGGTATGCCCTATTGTCTAACATATTTACTTTTTTGGGGTGTAGAAAAGCATGAATTATGTGATTGATTTTTTTGCTTTATTTTTTTTGGTGTTCACCATAAAGCCTAACATCTTATGCTATGGGTCAGTACGATGATGTGGATACCATAAGATATATTTTCTTATGTCTTACTAAATTTCTCACAATAGAACCAAATATGGGGAAAAATCTATCGTTTTCGCATTACCGTCTTCCATGTGGCATAACACTTTTATTTTTTTTTTGTCTACGAAGCTGGTTCATGGCTTGTTTTTTTTGTGGGACATGTAGTATCATTATGGAGTAGATATGTTTTATTGATCACTTTTTTTTGTATTTTTTTAAGGGGCTGAAATAGGTAAAAATCATAATTTTTTTTTACAGCGTTCATCATCCAGGTTCAATAATGATTTATTTTTATTCTACAGGTTGTTATGGACGCACTGATACTATATACGTGGGGATTGTATTATGATTTTGACCTATTTCATATTATATGTCATTTTATGTGTTAATGGTGATTTAGGGCATATTTATTAAATTATTTTTTATTGAATAACTTTTTTTTTTTTAACTTTTTTTTTTATTAGTTTGACCATGGGACATAAACAAGTAATTATCTGATTGCTTGTTCATGATAATACCCTGCAATACTGATGTATACCTTGTAATACAAAGACAGAGCATGGGGGGCATCATGGGGGAGAGACCCCTGGCAGGCAAGTTAAATGTTGCACTGACCGTTGCATTTGACAGGTTAAACACCCACAATCACAGCTCACTCCAACCGCATGTGTTACACTGGGATGTCAGCTGTTAGTTACAGCTGACACCTCGTGTTTTATGATGCTGACATTAGTTCTGTGTCTGATACATCTCTGAGCAATAAAGCCCCGAGCTCTAAGGCGTTAATGGTGATCTATAAAAAAAAGTCTCGCAGTGGTGAATTTGACCTTTGAACCTCCCATCAAAGATCACTGTGGTTGCATTTTCTACAGTGTTGCCTAAGTTATCACCCGATGCCAATGTGGAATTCCTGCTTTTGCAAGACCTTTCAATTTCCTAACTTTTTCAAAAGGCAACTAATGCAAGCTAATGCACTCTACACCTTAAATTCTGAATCCCCAGACTGGAAAATCCCTTCAGATACATCTAACTAGCAGACATAGACAGGAACACAATTACAAACTAATGACACATGTGTGACATTCCAGCACAAGAGTTTCATCAGAAAAAATGGCATGGACCCTTCCGTGCCAGGTGTTTGAAAAGAGTTTTTTTTCTCCCTATAAACATACTGATGATGATCATACAGGCTTCTGTCATACAGTTACAATTAAGAAGATGACAGTGCAGCCCCATAATTGTATACTGATGGTCACCTATCTTAGATGAAGGTACAATGACACTGTCCTTCCACCACATAGAGACTGTATGGATTGGGATGCCCTTGTGCTGAGGCATTAAAACTCCTTAAACACTTTCTAGAAAAAATGTATAAAGTAAAATTACCGTATATTCAGGGCTGTGGTCATGGAAATGTGCGGTGTGAACATCCACTCCACCCCCAAAACCTATAAGATGCCAGCACACATCATCTCCGACCTTCATTGTAAGGCCTTCCAAGTTGGCAAACAAAAGTCCATTGATACCTAAAAATACAAGATATTGTACCATATTCAAAGATATTCCACAAATAAACTTCACTTATTTTTGATGCATTTACATGGAAATATTTTAGGTTGTGTTTCATCCACACAGTTCTATTACAGATAGTAAGATATTCTTTGTCAGAGTTTATAAGCACCTAGGCTTTAGCATCTGGATGTTATTATTTATAGGAGGTGGTATATATAATATAATAATAATAATCTTTATTTATATAGCGCCATCATATTACATAGCGCTTTACAAATCATAGGAAACAAATGCAAATATAATATAACATGACAGAGCACAACATTTGTATGGAACAACAGGAGTGAGATCCCTGCTCGCCAGAGCTTACGGTTTATGAGGATGATGGGGTAACACGAGGTAAAAGAATTTTTAATGGTCAAGCCATTCTTCTTAGGGAATAGAACAAAATATAATAAATGGAATTGCTGTCGCTTGAACCAATCAGCCGTCATCATATATACCAGGTCCAGGGTGAATGGGACTGCAGAGAAGTCTGGTGCCTGTTGGTTGCTGGATAACAGATGGGAGGACGACACAGGACGGGTTAGTAGAAGAGTTAAAACTTCATGCAGTTAATGAGTGTTATAGGCTTGCCTAAAGAAATGGGTTTTAAGAGCACGTTTGAAACTTTGGAGGTTAGGTATTAGTCTGATAGTCCGGGGCAGAGCATTCCATAGAATTGGTGCAGCTCTAGAGAAGTCTTGGAGACGCGAGTGGGAGGTCCGCACTAGGGTAAAGGTTAATCTAAGATCACTGGCAGATCTAAGAGCACGGGTTGGGCGATAGACTGAGATAAGAGAGGAGAGGTAGGAAGGTGCAGCATTATTCAGAGCTTTGTGGATGAGGGTTATTATTTTAAACTGTATTCGAAAGGAGACTGGCAGCCAGTGCAGTGACTGGCATGAACTGGAGGCATCCGTGTAGCGTTTAGTCTGAAAGAGGAGCCTGGCTGCTGCATTAAGAATCGATTGGAGAGGAGAGAGTTTGGTGAGTGGAAGACCGGTTAGTAGAGAGTTACAGTAGTTACAGTCGAGAGTGAATCAGAGCAACAGTTAGCATTTTACAGGTTTCAAATGTGAGAAACGGTCGGATTCTGGAGATGTTTCTGAGATGCATCCGGCAAGAGCGAGCAAGAGATTGAATGTGTGGCTCAAAGCAGAGGTCGGAATCCAAAACAACCCCAAGACAGCGGGCCTGCTGCTTTGGGGTTATGGTGACCCCACAGACTGATATGGAGAGGTTAGGATAGGCTCTGTTAGTGGATGGTGGAAAGACAAGAAGTTCGGTCTTAGAAAGATTAAGTTTCAAGAAGAGAGAGGACATGATGTTAGAGACAGCAGAGAGACAGTCACTAGTGTTCTGGATTAAGGCAGGAGTAATGTTACGTGCTGAGGTATACAGCTGGGTGTCATCAGCATAAAGATGATATTGAAAACCAAATCTGCTGATGGTTTGTCCAATGGGTGCAGTATAGAGGGAGAAGAGGAGAGGACCTAGGACTGAGCCCTGAGGAACCCCGACAGAGAGCAGAACAGAAGAAGAGATAGATCCAGAAAAGGAGACACTGAAAGTGCGGTCAGAGAGATAGGAGGAAAACCAAGAGAGTGCAGAGCCTTTTAGGCCAATGGAGCAAAGCATCCTGAGGAGGAGCTGGTGGTCCACAGTATCGAACGCTGCGGAGAGATCCAGAAGAATGAGGAGAGAATAGTCACCTTTGGATTTTGCAGTGAGGAGATCATTGGAGACTTTAGTAAGAGCAGTTTCAGTAGAATGCATAGGGCGGAAACCAGATTGCAGGGGGTCAAGGAGGGAGTTAGCTGAGAGAAAACGGGAAAGTCGAGAATAGACCAGGCGTTCCAGGAGTTTGGAGATGAAAGGGAGGTTAGAAACTGGTCGGTAGTTAGCAGCACTGGATGGGTCCAGGAAAGGTTTCTTTAGTAAAGGGGTAACAATAGCATGCTTGAAAGACACCAGAAGAGAGAGAGAGGTTGAAGATTTTAGTTAGGTGAGAAGTGACTGCTGGGGAGAGAGACTGTATGAGATGTGAGGGGATGGGGTCACTGATGCAGGTAGTGGGGCGAGCAGAGGAAAGGAGCCTGGACACTTCTTCCTCTGTGACTGGCTCAAAGGAAGAGAGTGAACAGGGTAAGGTATCAGAGAAAAGTGGATTTATGGAGTTAGTGGACTGAGAAATTACTTCCTGGCGAATGCAGTCAATTTTATCTTTAAAGTAGGTGGCCAGATCTTCAGCCCCAAGGTCTGTGACCGGTGGCTGCACCTTTGGTGTTAGTAAGGAGTGAAGAGTATTGAAAAGCCTTTTGGGGTTGTTAGAAAGAGAAGATATTAGATTAGTAAAATAGACCTGTTTAGCAAGATGGAGAGCAGAGTTATAGGATTTAAGCATAAATTTAAAGTGAAGAAAGTCAGAGGAAGTGCCCGATTTTCTCCACAGACGTTCGGCACTCCTGGCGCACTTACGAAGGAAACGGGTTAGTGCCGTCTGCCAAGGTTGCCTACATCTGTGTCGAAAGGCTCGAACCGATGGTGGTGCCATCTTATCCAGGGCGCTTTTGAGAACATGATTGTAATGATTAGTGGCCAGGTTAGTACAGGAGAGAGAGGAGATGGGGGACAGCGATGGCTGCACAGTTTCTATGAGGTGGGGAACACTGATGGCACGTGGGTTCCGGTATGTGTGATAAATGGACTTATTCTGTACAGGACAAGAACTATTTACAGTAAAAGAGAGAAGGTTATGGTCTGAAAGTGGAAAGTCATTGTTAGTAAAGTCAGAGACAGAAGAGATATATATAGGAAAGTATAGGAAAGCAGCACAAAAAAAAAATATATAGGGGGGTTCAAAGCCCAGGGGGTTTGACTCAGCCCATCAATATACAAAAGATAAAGATTGGCAATAGAGATGAGCGAACATACTCGTCCGAGCTTGATGCTCGATCGAGCATTAGCGTACTCGTAACTGCTCGTTGCTCGGACGAGTATTTCGCCCGCTCGAGAAAATGGCAGCTCCCGCCGTTTTGCTTTTTGGCGGCCAGAAACAGAGCCAATCACAAGCCAGGAGACTCTGCACTCCACCCAGCATGACGTGGTACCCTTACACGTCGATAGCAGTGGTTGGCTGGCCAGATCAGGTGACCCTGGGATAGACTAGCCGCTGCCCGCGCTGCTCGGATCATTCTCTGTCTGGATGCCGCTAGGGAGAGAGCTGCTGCTGCTCAGGGAAAGCGTTAGGTTGTTCTATTAGCTTACTGTTAGGCAGGAGTGATTCTAAAAGAACCCAACAGCCCTTCTTAGGGCTACAATAACGTTATAATTTTTTTTTTTTTTATTTGCAGCTAGTACCATATTGTGAGGAATTAGCAGGGGGACTTGCTACCGTTGTGTTTAGCTCTTAGTGACACACATATCCACCTCAAACACCAAAGTGGGAAAATTTATTAGGGGTTTGAGTAGAATTAGGCACAGTCTGCCAGTTTCTTTTTATTTTACGTTTATTTTTTTCATAACTCAGCGTCATCTCATCTGGCATAGTAGTGTGCTGTAATACTTGGCTAGAAAATAGCCATAGGAGAATACAAACGTCTTAATTACGCCTACAGTAGCGTTATATATATTTGATTTCTGGTTGATCTGCAGGTGGCTGTACTTGCTGCAGTGCATCTACTATCAAATTGCGAGCAATTTGGAGTCAGACTTGCGACCACTGTGTTTTAGTGACGCACATATCCATCGCAAAGACCGAAGTGGGAAAATTTATTAGGGCCCGGGGTTGTATTTCAATTAGGCACAGTCTGCCAGTTTCTTTTTATTTTACGTTTATTTTTTTCATAACTCAGTGTCATCTCATCTGGCATAGTAGTGTGCTGTAATACTTGGCTAGAAAATAGCCATAGGAGAATACAAACGTCTTAATTACGCCTACAGTAGCGTTATATATATTTGATTTCTGGTTGATCTGCTGGTGGCTGTACTTGCTGCAGTGAATCTACTATCAAATTGGGAGCAATTTGGAGTCAGACTTGCGACCACTGTGTTTTAGTGACGCACATATCCATCGCAAAGACCGAAGTGGGAAAATTTATTAGGGCCCGGGGTTGTATTTCAATTAGGCACAGTCTGCCAGTTTCTTTTTATTTTACGTTTATTTTTTTCATAACTCAGCGTCATCTCATCTGGCATAGTAGTGTGCTGTAATACTTGCCTAGAAAATAGCCATAGGAGAATACAAACGTCTTAATTACGCCTACAGTAGCGTTATATATATTTGATTTCTGGTTGATCTGCTGGTGGCTGTACTTGCTGCAGTGCATCTACTATCAAATTGGGAGCAATTTGGAGTCAGACTTGCGACCACTGTGTTTTAGTGACGCACATATCCATCGCAAAGACCGAAGTGGGAAAATTTATTAGGGCCCGGGGTTGTATTTCAATTAGGCACAGTCTGCCATTTCCTTTTTTATTTTACGTTTATTTTTTTCATAACTCAGCGTCATCTCATCTGGCATAGTAGTGTGCTGTAATACTTGGCTAGAAAATAGCCATAGCAATAGGATAGCATCGTTTGGTTTTAAAAACTAAAAAACACAAAAAAAAAACAAAAAAAAAAAAAAAGTTAAAAAAAAAATACAAGTTATAACTCTCATTTTCAAAATGTTTAACCCGAGGGCTAGGGGTAGAGGACGAGGGCGGGGACGTGGGCGTCCAACTACTGCAGGGGTCAGAGGCCGTGGTCCTGGGCGGGGTGAGACACCACCTGCTTATGAGGGAGCAGGGGAACGCCGCAGAGCTACACTCCCTAGGTTCATGTCTGAAGTTACTGGGAATCGTGGTAGAGCACTGTTGAGGCCAGAACAGTGCGAACAGGTGATGTCGTGGATTGCCGACAATGCTTCGAGCAATTTGTCCACCAGTCAGTCTTCCACGCAGTCCATCCATGTCACCGAAATCGGCACTCCTCCAGCTCCTGCACCTCAGCCTCCTCCCCCCCAGTCTGCCCCCTCCCAGCAAAATTTGCCATTTGAACCGGCATACTCTGAGGAACTGTTTTCTGGACCCTTCCCACAAACCACTTGTCCGGTTGCTGATGAGCAATTTTCCGATGCCCAGGTTTTCCACCAGTCGCAGTCTGTGGGTGATGATGACCTTGTTGACGTAGTGGAAGAAGTGTGTAAAGAGGTGTCCGACGATGAGGAGACACGGTTGTCAGACAGTGGGGAAGTTGTTGTCAGGGCAGGAAGTCCGAGGGGGGAGCAGACTGAGGGATCGGAGGATGATGAGGTGACAGACCCAAGCTGGGTTGAGAGGCCGGGTGAACACAGTGCTTCTGAGACGGAGGAGAGTCCTCGACCAGAACAGGTTGGAAGAGGCAGTGGTGGGGCCAGACGGAGAGGCAGGGCCAGAGCTGGTGCATCAGCGCCAAATGTGTCAACTAGTGAAGCTCCCGTGGCGAGGGCTCCTGCGGCGAGGGCTAGATTTTCAGAAGTCTGGAGGTTCTTTAAGGAAACACCGGATGACCGACGGACTGTGGTGTGCCACATTTGCCAAACCAGGATCAGCAGGGGTTCCACCACTACTAGCTTAACTACCACCAGTATGCGCAGGCATATGAATGCTAAACACCCCACTCAGTGGCAACAAGCGCGTTCACCTCCGGCCGTGCACACCACTGCTCCTTCCCCTGTGTCAGCTGATAGTCAGCCCCCTGCCCAGGACCCTGCCACAAAAACCCCATCGTCACCTCCACGATCCTCCACAGCATCCACCAGCGTTCAGCTCTCCATACCCCAGACGCTGGAGCGGAAACGCAAATATAGTGCAACCCACCCGCACGCCCAAGCCCTTAATGTGCACATCTCCAGATTGCTAAGCCTGGAGATGCTGCCCTATAGGCTAGTAGAGACCGAGGCCTTTCGCAGCCTCATGGCGGCGGCCGCCCCTCGGTATTCGGTCCCCAGCCGCCACTACTTTTCCCGATGTGCCGTCCCAGCCCTGCACCAGCACGTGTCAGACAACATAATCCGTGCCCTGACCAACACCGTTTCTGACAAGGTCCACCTGACCACGGACACGTGGACGAGTGCTGCCGGGCAGGGCCACTATATATCTCTGACGGCACATTGGGTTAACTTGGTGGAGGCTGGGACCGAGTGTGACCCTGCGGCTGGTCATATACTGCCGACGCCGAGGATTGCGGGGCCTACCTCGGTCCAGGTGTTTGAGGCCTACTATGCCTCCTCCTCCTCCCACCCCTCCTCCACCTCCTCCTCCGAACGACCATCCGTGGGCATGGCGCCATCAGTCGGTAGCTCTAGGCACAGCAGCAGTGCCGTCGCTAAGCGACAGCAGGCGGTGCTCAAACTGCTGAGCCTAGGCGATAAAAGGCACACCGCCCAAGAACTATTACAGGGCATCACGGCGCAGACTGATCTGTGGCTGGCACCGCTGAACCTGAAGCCAGGCATGGTTGTGTGTGACAACGGCCGTAACCTGGTGGCGGCTCTGCAACTCGGCAGACTGACACATGTGCCATGCCTGGCCCATGTGTTAAATCTGATAGTTCAGCGTTTCCTCAAGACATACCCCAATCTGTCTGATTTGCTCACGAAGGTGCGCCGCATCTGTGCGCATTTCAGGAAGTCCAGCACAGATGCTGCCACTCTCAGGGCAGCGCAGCGCCGCCTCCAACTGCCCGCTCACCGACTGTTGTGCGACGTGCCCACGAGGTGGAATTCAACACTGACCATGTTATCCAGAGTTTACCAGCAGCGCCGAGCGATTGTAGACTGCCAGATGTCAACTTCCACCAGAACTGGTAGTCAGGTCAGTCAGCTTCCTCAAGTCTACAATGAGGAGTGGACGTGGATGTCTGATATCTGTCAGGTGCTGAGTAACTTTGAGGAGTCAACACAGATGGTCAGTGGCGATGCCGCCATCATCAGCCTCACCATCCCGCTGCTTGGCCTGTTGAAAAACTCTCTGGTCAGCATGAAGTCGGAAGCTTTGCGCTCCTCACAAGAGACAGGGGAAGAAGATTCCCTTGTTGATAGCCAAAGCACCCTTAGGTCTGTTTCTCAGCGCATATCGGAGGAGGTGGAGGTGGAGGAGGATGAGGAGGAAGAGGAGGAGAATGTTGGCGAGACACAAGAGGGGACCATTGTTGAGTCCTACACTGTTGAGCGTGTATGGGCAGAAGAAGAGGAGTTGGAGGAGTTGGAGGAGGAGGAAATGGACAGTCAGGCCAGTGAGGGGAGTGAATTCTTACGCGTTGGTACTCTGGCGCATATGGCAGATTTCATGCTAGGCTGCCTATCCCGTGACCCTCGCGATCAAAGAATTTATTCCAGCACCGATTACTGGGTGTTCACTCTCCTGGACCCACGGTACAAGCAAAATCTTTCCACTCTCATCCCTGGAGAGGAAAGGAGTGTGAGAATGCATGAATACCAGCAGGCCCTGGTGCACAAGCTGAAACAGTATTTCCCTTCTGACAGCGCTAGCGGCAGAGTGCGTAGTTCTGCGGGACAAGTAGCGAGGGAGAGTAGGCGAGCAGGCAGCTTGTCCAGCACTGGCAAGGGTACGCTTTACAAGGCTTTTGCCAGCTTTATGTCACCCCAGCAAGACACTGTCACCTGTCCCCAGTCTCGGCAGAGTAGGGCTGATCTTTACAGAAAGATGGTGAGGGAGTACGTAGCTGACCATACCATCGTCCTAAATGATCACACAGCTCCCTACAACTACTGGGTTTCAAAGCTGGACATGTGGCACGAACTGGCGCTCTACGCCTTGGAGGTTCTTGCCTGCCCTGCCGCTAGCGTCTTGTCAGAGCGGGTTTTCAGTGCAGCTGGTGGCATCATCACCGATAAGCGTACACGCCTGTCGACTGACAGCGCTGACAGGCTGACGCTTATCAAGATGAATAAAGCATGGATTTCTCCTAATTTCAAATCTCCAGCAGGTGAAGGAAGCTCAACCTGAATAATTTATCCACTCCTCCTCCTCCTCATTTTCCTCCTTCTCCTCCTCTTTCTACAGTAAAGCAGAGGAAACTGGCTGTTTTTTGACAGGGCCCACTGGCTCTAGGTATAGTACTTTATGCATTTAATTTTTCTGGAGGGCCACCGACACGGTCCTCTGTTTTAAACAATTTTTGGGAGTGCCACATACAGGCACTCAATCTATTCAATTTTTCTGGAGGGCCACCTTTCCGGTCCTCTGTTTTAAACAATTTTTTGGGACTGCCACATACAGGCACTCAATCTATTCAATTTTTCTGGAGGGCCACCTACCTGCTCCTCTGGTTTGAAAAATTTTTTGGACTGCCACATACAGGCACTCAATCTATTCCATTTTTCTGGAGGGCCACCTACCTGCTCCTCTGGTTTAAAAACTTTTTTGGACTGCCACATACAGGCACTCAATCTATTCCATTTTTCTGGAGGGCCACCTACCTGCTCCTCTGGTTTGAAAAATTTTTTGGACTGCCACATACAGGCACTCAATCTATTCCATTTTTCTGGAGGGCCACCTACCTGCTCCTCTGGTTTGAAAAATTTTTTGGACTGCCACATACAGGCACTATCCAAATTGAATTGTCTCCATAGCAGCCTCCACACGTTGTCTCCATTGCTACCTCCAAAAGTCGTCCATATAGCTGCCTCCATACATCGTCCCTTTATCAAACGAGGTTTGTCAGGCCGAAATTTGGGTTGTTTTCATGGATTCCACATCAAAGTTGTTAACTTTGTCGCCACCCTGCTGTGTTATCCACAAAATACACTGGCAAACTTTTACCATTTACGGATATTATTTCAGCGCTTCTTGCGCATCTGTTTACATTCCCCTCACCCGCCATATCCTAAACTTATAAGAACGCTACTACACTTGATCTTATACAAAAGGTTCTTAGAAGTGCTGTTTGGGGAGTAGCCTAGAGACAGGGGCTTGGATTGGCGAAAGCTCGCCTAGCAGCGGAGCGCCAGCTCCATGCGCATCATGCGCTTCTTGCGCATCTGTTTACATTCCCCTCACCCGCCATATCCCAAACTTATAAGAACGCTACTACACTTAACTTGGTGCAGGCTGGGACCGAGTCTGACCCTGGGGCTGGTCATATACTGCCGACGCAGAGGATTGCGGGGCCTACCTCGGTCCAGGTCTCAAAGGCCTACTATACCTCCAAATCCTCCCACCCCTCCTCCACCTCCTCCGAATTACCATCCGTGGGCATGGTGCCATCAGTCGGTAGCTCTAGGCACAGCAGCAGTGCCGTTGCTAAGCGACAGCAGGCGGTGCTCAAACTGCTGAGCCTAGGTGATAAAAGGCACACCGCCCAAGAGCTATTGCAGGGCATTCCACATCAAACTTGTTAACTTTGTCGCCACCCTGCTGTGTAAGCCACAAAATATACTGGAAAACTTTTTTCATTTACGGATATTATTTCAACGCTTCTTGCGCAGATGTTTACATTCCCCTCACCCGCCATATCCCAAACTTATAAGAACGCTACTACACTTGATCTTATCCGAAAGGTTCTTAGAAGTGCTGTTTGGGGAGTAGCCTAGAGACAGGGGCTTGGATTGGCGAAAGCTCGCCTGGCAGCGGAGCGCCAGCTCCATGCCAAGAACCAACTAACATAGTTTTAACTGCAGTACCTTTAATCTACTACTAGTTCACTGCCTCCATACATCGTCCCCTTATCAAACGAGCTGTGTCAGGCAGAATTTTGGATTGTTTTCATGGCTTCCATGTTAACTTTGTCGCCACCCTGCTGTGTAATCCACAAAATATACTGGCAAACTTTTATCATGTACCAATATTATTTGAGCGCTTCTTGCTCACCTTCTTTGGTTCCTCTCTGCTACCCATTGGTTTGAAGCCTGAGTCCATTTAGGGTATGTCGCCATGCCACTCTCTAGCCTTCCGCTGCTGCCGCTGCCTCTGCATGCCGTCCCCTATAGTGTCAGGGTCAATTATTGGATGTTTTAGATGCTATCTAGCTTCATTCTGTCACTCTGTCATGGCCATGCTGTTGCCCATAATTTTGGCATAATGGTGCGATTAAGCAGCCTCAGAGGCATCCATGCATGCTGCCCCTGCTGTTTCCTGTCCATTTCCGTGGTGTTTCCATCCTTTTCTGAGGTTCCCAGGTGTTTGGCCAAGCTTCCCTGTGCAGAGCCTTGGTCCCCTTGAAAAATGCTCGAGTCTCCCATTGACTTCAATGGGGCTCGTTACTCGAAACGAGCACTCGAGCATCGGGAAAAGTTCGTCTCGAATAACGAGTACCCGAGCATTTTAGTGCTCGCTCATCTCTAATTGGCAACACTCCAAAATTGAAAAAAATTTAAAGTTCTTTTGACTCCAAAGTGTCCATGCACAGTGCAGCTCCTACACACGGGAGCCTTTCTCAATCTTAATAAAGGCTCCAGTGTGTAGGATCTGAAACATTGCGTGGACACTTTGGAATAAAAAATACTTAACATTTTCAATGTATTTTTATATACAGGCAGTACCCGGGTTACATACAAGATAAGTCCCATAGGTTTGTTCTTAAGTAGAATTTGTATGTAAGTCGAAACTGTATATTCTATAATTGTATAATTTTCTTTTGTATTGTATAATAATTGTAATTGTATAATTATCGTTTGTATAATTTATTGTCCCAGTGACAATTGGAGTTTTAAATTTTTTTGCTGTAATTGGACCATGGATTATCAATAAAGCCTCATTACAGACACTTTACAGCTGATTATTGCAGTCTGGGACTATAGTAAAGCATCTAGAGAGCTTCACCAGAGGTCACAGGAGGCAGAGAGGTCCGTCTGTAACTAGGGGTCATCTGTAAGTCGGGTGTCCTTAAGTAGGGGACCGTATATATATATATATATATATATATATATATATATACAGGCAGTCCCCGGGTTACATACAAGATAGGGTCTGTAGGTTTGTTCTTAAGTTGAATTTGTATGTAAGTTGGAACTGTATATTTTATCATTGTAATCCCAGCCAGAACTTTTTTGGTCTCTGTGACAATTGGATTTTAAAAATGTTGGGTTGTCATAAGAATCAATATTAACACTAAATCTTCATTACAGACACCAGTGATAACTGTCACAGCTGATCATTGTAGCCTAGGACTAAAGTACAATACATTACCAATATCCAGTGGTCCATTTGTAACTATGGGTCGTATGTAAGTCGAGTGTTCTTAAGTAGGGAACCGCCTGTATATATATATTTATATTAGAAAAGTGACAGGTGTATAGTACCATGCATCATGTTGCTTTCAGTGAAGTCTGGATCATTTTTGTTTACTTCCTCTGGATGCAGGGAATATTTCTGGATATTTTCATCTATATACCACGATGCATTTTCATCAAACACCATGAAAAGGAGAAAATAACGCAGAACAGGTTCAAATGGAACATAATTTCTCTGGCAGACGACAAGGGATCCGATCAATCCGCTGTATGTGTCCTAAGAAAGAAAATGGTGTCAATATAATTAATATTTTATGATACAATCTACTATAAGCTGTTATATTCACACATGGATACATACTGGGAAAAATGAGCTGCTGAGGTTTGGATTTCTGCCATGGTTTGCAGTTATGAACCGTCATAGGTTATCAGGACGTCTCATTGTCTAGTCCTGTTCCCTGAGGCTGGTCAATGTGTGGCCCCTCAATACAGTATCATTGACTTATGATGATACAGTGTGATGCTATGAATCCCATCCAATGCAATGTTTCGGATCCATGGGGGTCTAACTAGCTCAAAAAAAAATTAAATTGTACCATTTCAAGTACGCATTTTGGGCATCAATGTGCTATCCATACACAAAGGTGAACATTATCTGCAAAGTTTGGTGCAGGCCACTGGTATGGTGGAGCAACATACTCAAACACAATCAGATAAAAGAAAAATTAAGTGTGTTGGAAAAGCACTAATATTGTGGCGCTCACACTAAATATGGTGCAGCAAGAAAAAAAACGGCAGTTTTGTGTCTGAAGGTGAATAATGAAGGCCCCCCTCCCCTGTTGACTATTAGATCAACCGCAATCCTATCAGCAACTGCAGTCTGGCTCTAGATACATCTAGCAACTGCACAGCATGTGTGTGAAAGCTTCCAGAGTTATTCTGGGTATTGGCTAGTGGTCATTATACTGCAAAACAACTATGAATACTGTGAACCCAGGTAGAAAATTGGTCCTGCCTACATAACATCCTCACATGGAAAAAGTCCAAACATGCATCAGGCAATGATGGGACAGATACAGTGACATTTGCTTGAATTTGTCCCAATGAATTAGTATTGTATGTATGTTATTGTAAAATACTCTCTCTAAATAGAGTCAGGCATATTTACCAATACTGTACTAAAGTGACTTAAAGGGGTTGTCCAACCACATCAAGTATAACCCCATGGATCAAAGAGAACAGGAGTTGGTTGTACCCCATGTGACTGGAGCAGCAGGTTGGACATGCAAGCTGCCTCTCCATTCAATGTCACCCTGGAAGTCATTGATGGAAGTAATGGGTTATGGCACTTGGGTCCATCAGTACCATAGAATTAAATAGAACATCAGGCATATGTGTGACTGACCGCTCTGTCCTGTGGATAGGAGAAAACTTTATGTGGTTCTCCATCTGGCTGGACAACACTTTTAATGCATTACATAGTTCATCATCGATTGCATTATAAAAGTTTTATAAAAAACAAAACTTGCCTTCACTTGATTAACTAAGGAGTAGTAAACCCAAGTCAGGCAATATTTTTCTTGGCTACTGGGTCCTGAACGTTCCACAATATTCCAAACATACTTCTGTACCTGCCCTGTGGTAATGTAAATACATGGTAAATTGTCACATGATGAGTGATACTGTATGACATCATCTTGTGATCATTTTCTCAAATGTTCTCACCAGGCTCAGTAGGCTTGACATCATTATCCTCTAGTTGAACACCATGTGCATAGACGGAGTGCGGTCGACTTGCCATGTTTTTAAAATAAATCTCCACTCTGTCACCCACATTTGTTATGAGGCGGGGACCTGTAGTATGAAGAACAATCTAGGCTGCAATGAAATCTGTTACATTTTTTTCATCATAGATTCAAACTTCAAAAAGGGACAAAAGTGACTGCACACCTACTGCAATTTGGAACCTTGCTTCACAAGCCCCGCCCCTAACTCAACCCCCTAGTATGGCTACAAAGTATAATAATGTCCCCACACTATTTAATGGCCCCCACATTGATCTTTCTTAGAATGCCACTTTTTTCATAAATAAATATTGTTTTCATGGAATAACAATGGATGGTATAAAGAATTTCGCTTCAAAGCTACCTTGAAGACAGCCCCCTTAACATCAAGTATGACTGTTAAGAAGCCTAGTAATATGATAAGGGATAATCTGATGAGGGAAGATCTAACCCTTAAGGACCAGGCCCTTTTTCATTTTTATGTCTTTATTTTTCACTCCCCACCTTCAAAAATCAAGAGAGCTCTATGATACAACAGAGCTAATTGGCAGCTTGTTTTCTGCCTAACAAATTGCACTTCATAGTGATGGTATTTAATATTCCATTCCGTGTACTGGGAAGCGGGAAAATTCTGAATGCAGTGAAAATGATGAAAAAACGCATTTGTGCCATTTCTTGTGGGCTTGGATTTTACGGCTTTCCAAATGACATGTCTACTTCATTCTTTGGGTCAGAACGATCACTGAGATAGGAAATTTGTATAGGTTTTCATACATGTACAAAAATGAAAATCTCCAGTTCCAAAGAAAGGGCCACATGTATCACTCGTTTTTTCTGTTGTTTTTGCGCCTTTTCATTCAGGTGCACCGTTTTCGCGCCATTTTTGCGATTAAACGCCAAACTAGCCACGCAGCAAAAATAACCAGCTTTCCCTCATCTATCTTACCAATCCAGATGTTTTGCTGCGCCTAATGATATTCATCACTTGCAACATTTTCATTTAGGCGCAAAAACTGGCGCAAAAACACTCCAGCCCGAAGGTGGCGTTATCTGAGAAGAAAGCACTGAGCCCCTTTGCATAACAGCTCATTTCTAGCAGCGAAGCTCAGCCAGACACTAGAACAGATTATAGATACATTAGATACACTGCAGACACTAGAACAGATAATAGATACATTAGATACTCTGCAGACAGGAGCTGCAGACTCTATTTACAGTTCATCGCCTTCTATTTATAAAATATTCTGCAAAACGCTGAGCTCAGAGCAAGAGAGAAGAGAACTTTGCAGAAGTTTGCAGAATGTTGCAGATACGACATACAAGTGTCCCCCATGTAATTCTGCACAGTATCTGAGGGGGATACTGTGCAGAATTACAGGGGTGCAGCAGGAGATCAGCACTGGGGGATCCCCTCCAGGAGAAGCCCCTGCTGAGGAGGTCACTGGGTGCAGGGTGTCACACACCTGGGTGCTGCTGTGAGTGTTATCTTCATTCTGGGCTGTGAGAGAAGCAGAGAGGAGCTTGTAGCAGGATCACATGTAAGTGCCTGAATCTAACATTGCGCCTAAACTGCGCCAAAATTGCGCCTAAGCTGGTTTAAAGTAAAGTGATTAATAAGAGGCAGAAAATATACTTATCACAGATGGTTGTAGCTTGTGATAATTCTGGCAAAACAGTGCGCCAGAATTTAGGCGCAACTACTACACTTAGGCACACAAAAGTGTTAAATGCGGCCCAAATTCTTCATTTTGCCGTCTTCTGTTGCTAATAACTTTTTCATACTTCGGTGTATGGAGCTGTGGGCGGTGTACTTTTTTGCGACTTTAATGACCTTTGGTTCACTTTTTATAGAATTTTTTACATATTTCAAAATGGCAAAAAAATGCCATTTGCGACTTTGAGCGCTATTTTCCTTTAGGGGGTTAAACGTAGTGAAAAAACGCTATTATATTTTGGCAGAATTAGCAGCTTCTGCTGCCTCCCACAGAGCGGTGTCTTTAGCACCGCCTCCCCTATGCTGGCCCCGCCCCTCCGACTGTGCCTGGGATGAGAAGAAAGGAGACAGTCATCACGTGACGTGGGGACATAGAACCAGGTGCTGAGCTGCTGTGGAGCCCAGAAATGCAGTCTGAAATGTGGAGTGTGCAACAGGAAACCTCCATGAACCTGATCCTCTGCAGCTCCTGCTCTGTTTAGTTGTTGGCCACAGCAAGGAGGGAGAGAAATCAGGGAGCTGTCTGACCAGCTCCATGTAATACTAACAGCCTCTGGTCATAAACTGAGGGCTCCACAGCAGGGATGACAAAAGATTAGTAAATTACTGAAAAGTGCCACCAACATTACAGAATGTAAAATGTCAGTGTATATTGGAGTGCATGTACAGTGTCTATGTGGGAATAAATGTGTGTGAACAAGAGTGTACATTATGGCTCACATTTATTAACCTCTCCATGCTCCTCTGATAATAGTGTACGAAGAAGGCTCACGGGGTTTACAGAAGTAAACTGGTGCAGTCTACCATAAGTTTCACTTACAGGCTCGCCGGCTGATGCAGGTCTTGGAACTGTTTGTAGTAAGAGCAGGAATAGCATACGGGGCGGAAGCAGGCGGGACTAGCAGTGCGGACACGAATAAATTAAATTCTAGCGATGCCAAGAAAGAGTTAAAAAACATGCATATTATCTGAAGGCGCTCATGATGATGTTATCTGAGCGCCTTCAGATAATATGCATGTTTTTTTAACTCTTTTGGGCTCAGTGTCCGATATATCGGCCGCTGATTGCAGTGACTTAGCGCTCAGCTTCCGATATATCGGAGGATAGTGCCTCCTGCATTTGTGACGTCATCCTGTTTCGCGATAGGGTGATGAATGTATGGGACATTCATTTGTAATTTGATTGGTCCAGCAATGTCGATCCCTGCCACTTATAAGTCAATACAGAAGACAGAAGTTAAAAGTGCATGTCGTGTGCGGAGGAGGTAGTAGTCCACGCTGTGTGCGGAGGAGGTAGTAGTGCACGCCGTGTGTGGATGAGGTAGTAGTGTACGCCTTATCTGAAGGAGGTAGTAGTGCACGCCATGTGCGGAGGAAGTAGAAGTGCGCGCTGTGTCTGGAGGAGGTAGTAGCGCATGCAGTGTGCAGAGAAAGTAATAGTTCACACCGTGTCTAAAGGAGGTGGTAGTGCACGCCGTGTCTGGAGGAGGTAGTAGTGTATGCCATGTACAGAGGATGTAGTAGTACACGCCTGGTGTGAAGGTGGTAGTAGTGCATGCATGTTTGGAAGATGTAGTAGTGCACGCCGTGTGCGAAGGATGTAGTAGTGCATGCCGTGTGCAGAGGTGGAAATAGTATACGCATGTGTGGTGGATGTAGTGGTGCCCGCAATTTGAGAAATTTCTACTAAAACTATAACCCTAAAATTTGTAAAAAATAAGCAAACGGAAAAAAACATATGGAAATATAAAGAAGACAAAAGTTTTCTACAAAAAAGATGTAGTATGACTTTTTGTCTACAAAATAGAACGTTTGAAAGTCAGAAAATTGTAATTTTTTTCACATTTTTCATAAATTGTGGAATTTTTAACCCCCAAAACCCCAACCAATCTGAAAAGTTATACTACTAATATAAACTACAATGTGTCACAAGAAAACAATCTCAAAATCAGTAAGATAAGTTAAAGTGTTAAAAAGTTATTGCAACACGAAGAGACACTGGAAAACTCTTTTTCCTGCTTCAAACAGATGGTAAGTGTCCTTTAATAAATGTGTCCCTATATGTTTTGGGATATGTATCCTGCAGGTATTGGTATTAACCCCTAGCCGCCAACCGCCATAATATACAGGCTGACAGGGGTGTATATTGCGGCAAACACCTGGGGCTAACAGCCATGATCGCTACCATTTGAACAGATAGTCACACCCCATGATGTCATCGAGGAGTGACAATGTGTCTCCATAATGACTGCAGGACCTGTCATGTATGCAGATCTGTGCCAGGGGTAGCAAATAAAGTTAAATAATTTTTTTTTTAAATCATCCCCTTTCCCTAGATCTCATATAAAAATAAACTGGAAAAAAAAATCATGAACATGTTATATATCGCCACATCTAAAGAGTTCAAATGTATAAATATCTAAAAATGGTTACGGTAATCCTGTTTGAAAGAAAACTTAGTGAAATTATATATAAGCAAAAAATGTGGTGTGGCTACTGCATGGGCAGGGGCGTGGTTCAAGGGAAATTGCTCCCTTTTTCTCTTCCTGAAAAGTTGGGAGGTGGGATTTTACTTATCCCATCCTGGAAAACTTAGTTGAATACCTGCATGCATAATAGGACACACAAGGAATGTTTCATATGGTTGGAGGGTTTCTTAAACTATAATATACTTACTGTACATTACTTATAAAATAAAGTATTTACCCAAAATTCCCAAATGCTTCTCATTCTCTGTTCTTTCCTTTATGATTGTGAATGTCGCATCACGGAATTCTATGTACTTAACCTTCTTATATGTTGATCCCAGAGATGTTCGAGTTTTGTTTAAGTAAATATCTCCAGTGCTGAGTAAGAAAAAATCATTACAATGTGTACCATACAACAAGAGCCTTTGTAATACATTTGGATGTCCAGTTCACACACAACATGTCAGGTCCACCACAACATGTTTTGGATCACATTAGCTGTTGCAGATCACCTAAGACTTAACGGGGATGTGAACTGACCCTCAACAATAGGAAAATCGGGTGCGTTACTGTTTTTTAAATGGAAGTTATCTCAAGATTCTTGTACATTTTGCAAGCAATTGTCCTGCTTCCATTGCCTGTGTACATTCATAAATTCAAAATGGAAGCTCTGTGGTTTATATGGGGACATTCGCATCCAAACATAAACCTTTGTACACTGTGCTGAGTCTTCGACTAGAAGTTGTACCATACTGCAGCACTTTTGCTATTTAAAGGAAACACCTAAAAAACACAAAAAAAACCCTGTAATACTAATCCTGCTCCTCTTTACCTTGATCCCGGTAACTCTAAGGAAGGTCTAGAGTCGCCAGGACTACAGAGGTGTTAGTTGATGGTTATCCCCTACAGAGTCAAGATAAGGTTAGAGGGAGGTGAGGGACACTGATGCACTTATGCACAAGTTAAAACTTGCCATGTGATTCCTGCCCTCTTCTTGTGTATATATATTGCTATCTTTCATTACTGAATCTTTATGTTTTTTTCTAACTTAGGCTATGCTCACATGCACATGTGCATGCCTCAAGCCACACAGAGCAGTCCGCTGGTTTTATGCTTGGAAGTCATTTGTGTGTGAGCTCCACTCACACACACAGAGCTAAGACAATAATAATAGACTGCCTAGGCCACAAACTTGGGCAGGAATAATAATAATAATTCCTTTTTTTATATTACGCAGGGCTGCACAGTTCTTGCCAAATCCCTAATGGGGCTCACAATCTAATCAACCTACCAGTATGTTTTGGAGTGTGTGGGGAAACCAGAGGAAACCCTCGAAAACACAGAGAGAACATATGAACTCTGTGCAGATGTTGACCCTGGGACATGAACCCAGGTCCCCAGCGCTGCCAGGCTGTAATGCTAACCACTAAGCCAAGGTGCTGCCCCAAGACCTGCTTTAAGTTTTGTCTAAGTTTGCAAAAACTTTTATTTTACTAAAAACGAACAGCAAGATTGTGCCAGATAATTAAACAGCGTGCACAACAATTGAATTATCAGGCGCAATCTAGGCAGGAGTAAGGCAAACTGCATTAAGGCAATTTGCACCACTTTTTATATATCTGGCCCATATTATTGTGTCCGCACAAGTTTTTTTTCGTCTAAGTTTGCATGACAAAAAGAATTTTTGGAGCTTGCACATGTATTTATTATATGTCCGCGCCAAATTTGGTCATGGTTGCATTTTGTTTGACACTTTTGTAGGTGTATGTTTCCCTAGCTTGCGCCATATGTGTTACTTGTGCTGTGCCACACTTATGTCATGACAGCTTGAAGCAAAGTGCATCAGATTGGGGGCTCATTTACTAAGGGTCACGCTTTGCACTTTTTGTCGGACTGTGCACCTTTTTGGCCCTAAAACGGCTTGCGCAGGTATTTAAGTCTGTTTGCTGGGATTGTGGTGCATGCGACCCCTTTTGTGGCGCAGCTGCGCTGGCTTCCATGTGACACAAATCATGGGGCGTGATTTGGACAGACCGCAGTATTTTACTTTTGTTAAATTTTATGCCCTTTGTTTAAAATGCACCACAGAAAAGATGGTGAACTCTGTCGGACCTGAGCGGGGAAGCGACACATTCATGATTTTAGGCGCACAATCTTAGTGAATCGTCACACGCTGCATTATTGACGGACAATGAACAATTCTGTTTACACCAGTTTTCAAATATATTTTGGCCAATGATTTTTATTAAAGACTGAGGAACCAAACCACTGGTAGTAGACATATCATCACTGTAAGGCTGCATTCACACGACTATTGGGGACCCGTATATACAGCTGCAAATTGACAACTGACAACTTACCTGTTTTTATGCCACCCATACTCAAAGGAGCGGTTGGGAGAATAGTTCCATTCTATTTCTACAGCTGCCAAGTAGTATACAATATTCCGGGAATACTGGAATGGTGGATCTGGCTGGCCACATGCGTGAACCGTGTAGTGCTGTCTCATTCCGCCCGTGTAGTGTTGGGCTATCATGCACTCAATGTTAAAAGTACCTAAGTGGAATTAATAGAGCTGTAAATGTATATTACATGAGAGTATACACAATTAAAATACATTTAATTTTGCTCCAATGCATCTACAATGAACCTTTTAAATGTCTGTACTAGCTTGGGAGACTCCTTTATTATATATTTACAAAAAAGTGATAGATATTATTTAAAGGGAGTAACCCTTTCAAGACTAATAATAAGAGTGGTCCCTAACTGGACAGACTTGGACCGAACAAGGTGCTGAAGATAGGACGTTCATAAAATTGATATATGATGCCTGGAATCCCTTCTTTCCAGCAGACCTGTAAACAAATCAAATTACTGACCACAGTCCCAAGGACAAGACTCTGAGAATTGTAGAGATATATTCCTATATAATGATGATAAAAGTTTTGGGCTTCTGTTTTGCGGGAAGTAAGGGACTCCTCGCATCACTATGATTGGAGACCCCTCCTTGACATTGTGGTTTGTCTACGTAATTTGTCTTGCCTAAGGTTTATCCATTTCTGAATCTCCAGACCAAGTCTTGCATGCTTAAAACTTATGACAAATTCCCTTTAACTAGGAAACATGCCCTTTTTTTGCTTAATTATCAGCCTTTTTAAAATTATTTTATACTTACATGTTTTATGCAGCAGCTGTATTCCATGTGCCTTTTAAAGAAAATCTACCATTTGCTTTTATGCATTGTGAAACATACATACGGTACCTTAAGAATGCTGTAGCTACATTGATGCAGAAACATATCTGGTTTAATCCCTGATCTGAGTGGTTTTGCTCAAAAAACTATTATAAAATTCCAGACCTTGAGGAAGCTGGGTGCCTACATAAACACATCACCCACAGAGCTTCCTGAACTATCCAGACAGAACTAATCAACCTGAGTTGAAAGACTCATACACAGCAGCTGAGGGATGGTACAGCGATTGATTACTTCTGCCTGTCAGTGATGCCATATTCTCAGCTTATGCAGGGCAGGACAATGCTGGAGCAGTGCATAATTAGGAGGAGGAGAAGCGCCGGGGCAGCCACAGGAGCGACAGCGCCTCATCACCATAATTTTATAATTTTTTTTCAATGTTGTTTATAATGTTGAATATTATACAAAATGTTCATCCCTTTACATTCAGTTCTAGTTTTATGATTTTTAATTGTCACTTACCCACATTATCAGGGTTCATTGCCACTGTGTAGGACATGTGTGGGAATAAGCTTGCTACATCCCTTGTGGTTCCCTTCGTGTAAAAGGTATTTCCTGTGAAGTGGATTGCGTGCATGTCAATCACCCCGCCTAGTCCGATCATGTGCCAGCGAACTGTGTCTCCCTTACACATCTCTAGCCCGGGCAGGTTCCCATACATATATCCATTGATAGCTGTAAATAAAATATAAGTGTTAAGCAGACCTACAGATCAGAGATAACTATAAGCCATGGGATGTCTAATCACGGTGGGCCCCCACTGGCCTTAAACTGTTAAAATATTGTGTATATAGTATATTGTATGTATATTGTGCAAATAGTGTATACATAAAACCAAATGCACTACGTAGATGATCAAAATTTACATAGGTACAGCACTAGAACCAAGCTAAAAATAAAATTGACCAAGCTTACTACATAGCTATAACACCATAACCATGCTTACTCTGGTAATTTACATTATATGCACATCCTTTCAATTTTTGCACTACACTGTTAGGTCCCATACACAGCTAGCTGTTTTTTAATGCTAATTCACAGCCCCGTTGCTTTCCATGAGCTCACTCAGGGTGTGGTAGATGCATGGTGCAGTGGGTAAGTTGACTTTTTCTATAATCAGTTGTGTGAGCTGTGTGACGGGTCACAAGCAAGGGCATGGACCATATGCAAGGGCGGGCCATAAACAATGCCCATTGTTTATGGACCGCGATATGCACATGTTCATGTACATGGAAACTTAGGTCAAATTAGAATTTATACTACAGGCTTATGAAATACAAGGTTTATCATAGAAAAAATGTGCAGGCTGCTTTGCTATCTTTGCTGTCATAAATAACTGAAAGCCCCCAACACATATGCATTTTGACTAAACTCTGCATTTTGTAAGAAGATACATGAACACAGTGGCGTAACTTGAAGCTCAAAGGCCCCAGTGCAAAGTCTGTGCCTGGCCCCCGACTATAATGTATGGGTTATAGTAATAGTCTTCTCATATGGGAAGGTGACATCTTATGGGCCCCTAAACCTCCAGGGCCCGGTTGCGAACGCGACCTCTGCAACCCCTCAAGTTACGCCCCTGCATGAACATATCTTCAAACCACCCCGATTGAGGGGAATAGAATACAGGTGGCCACAATATGAGGGGACAGTGTCTGCAACATGAAGGGAATGGAGGCTACTTTGAGAAGGGGAGGTAGAGAAGGGCCAAAAATAAGGGGGGAGGGAGGCAGAAGTACTGAAAGCTCAGGAATTATAATTTGCCTATTTACCAGGCAAAACACATGTTGTTTCTTACCGACCAATCCGAGCGCATCAAGTGACCATAGCCTATGGAGAAGAATAAATAAGTAGGACAGCATAGCCTATGGAGCAACTTCTGGATCAGGTTTTGAGGTGGCAATGTAGGTAAGTCTCATGTTATAGGGTTACCTGCATGTGGCCACCTGCAGCAGTCAGCAGTCACCTGCAGCAGAATGCTTCAGAAATTGGTCTACAGAGGGGCCACCTTTCAAATATACTGCAACTGTAAATTGCTTAAAGCTAGCCACCAGTGAATTCAGAGTGGTTATCCAGTGTTCAAAAATTTCTTTCTTTTTTTTTTTTTATCCTACATGAAATGATACAAATGCAAAAAAATCCTGTTGGTCTCTATTGTGTATGTACTTACCATGCATCCAATTGGACAACCGAAAAAAAATATCGTTCTTGTTCACACTTTGGGGGTCATTTGTAAATAACTGAATGTTCCTATCCAGATACAAGCTTTTATTCTCATCAAATATAGTCGCCAATATAATATAGTTGTGGTCAATCATCTGGTGTAAGCAAAAGAGGCAATAATCAAATTTCTGGTGCAGCATAAGACTGTCGGTTCCTACTTTAGACCTACTTTTAGACAATTTCCCATAAGACACGCCCCTTTCTCGTGATGCCACGCCCATTTTCAAAGAAGGGCATGTCCCTTATTCGGGAGAGTCGGAAAAGTGACAAAAATGGTCTAAAAGCCTTGATTACTGTGGTGCAAAGCATTTTAGACAGTGTTATAGGCTCAAAACCACCAGAATTGTGGCGCAAGTGCGCTGATACATCCCCCCCACTATGACATCAGTTACTGTCAGTTTACCTACCTTGATTTATCATCCTTTTTTTTTTTGTTTAAATGGAGATAAAGAACATATATTCCGACAGTAGTGTGCACTTAGCCTTACACAGCTACATATATGGGAATGTCATAGAATAATATAAAATAATAAACAGGAAGGGGTACAATTGCATGTTCTTCTGCAGATTGTAAGCTAAGTCTTTCCTGCAGCTTCATCTCCATTATGCCTTCTGCTGACCCTCTGGTCAGCCTTCTGAACCATGGCACCTAGAAACTAGGTTTCTTTGTTTCACAGAACCAGAGATATCCACTGTTAAAGTTACAGTCACAAAAGGAACATTGTATCCAATATAGCTGTATCCTGTATTAGTTCTGGCCCAGCTGTTTGGCGGACAGGATGTCCAAACACTATATAATTTATAATGCAGGGACATCCATCCACTGCACTGTGTGCCTTTCGTGGAATCGGGCCAAGATAAAGCCTGATTCTATGGGCTTTACATCTTCCTGTGCAGTGTGGGTGGAGTTGGGTCTATGAACTCTAACCCCCGCACACACTGATGACATCATAGTGAGTGCGCAGGCAGAGCACATAGACGCTGGGAGGAAAGAGGAGGGCCACAGGGTAAGTATAGAAGTTTGTTTTAGAGAGGGGCTGCATGGGGCATTTTATTACTTGGGAAGGGCTGCATGGGGCATTTGATTAGTGATGAGAGGCCATGGGGCATTTCATTAGTGGGGCTGCTGCATGGGGCATTTCATCATTGAGGAGTGGCTGAAAGTGGCATTTCATTAGTGGGGAGTGGCTAAATGAGGCATTTTATTAGTGTGGGGTGGCTGAATGTGGCATTACATTTGTAGGGGCTGCCGCATGGGGCATTTCATTAGTGAGGGGCATGGGGCATTTCATTAGTGAGGGACATGGGGCATTTCATTAGTGAGAGGAGGCTGCATGGAGCATTTTATTAGTGAGGGGAAGCTACATGGGGCATTTCATTGGTGGGGGCTGCTGCATGGGGCATTTTATAAGTTAGGGCTTCTGCATGGGGCATTTCATTATTGAGGAGTGGCTGAAAGGGGCAATTCATTAGTCTGGAAAGGCTGCATGGGGCATTTCATTAGTGAGGAGTGGCTGAAAGGGGCATTTCATGAGGGAGGAGTGGATAAATGGGGCATTTTATTAGTGTGGGGTGACTGAATGTGGCATTACATTTGTGGGGGCTGCTGCATTGGGCATTTCATTAGTGGGGGTTACTGCATGGGGCATTTCATTAGTGAGGGGAGGCTGTATGGGGCATTAAATAAGTAAGGAGAGGCTGCATGGGGCATTTCTTTACTGGGGGAGGTTGTGACCAATGCATTTCCCACCCTAGGCCTTATACTTGAATAAATAAGTTTCCCCAGTTTTTTGGGTAAAATTAGGGGCCTCGGCAAGGGCGCACCTACCATGACTCAAAACAATAATTGGATACAGGTAAAGGGGTTATGTTTGGGGAAAGTGAAGAATCTTAACCCCATATATCTGGAGGCCAATTGAACGGTCCCAAGGGGAGCGGCTAAAGTAAAAGCCCTGTGTGTGATTACGCACCCAGTTTTAAAAGTCCTCAGAATACAAGCAGAAAAACACATTTACCCTCCAATAGGAGAGAGAAAAGAGGACAAACTAGAAGAATATATACAAATTGTGAGTCTTTATTTATAGCACATATGCACAATAACATAGGTGATGCCACCACCAGGTGGCACCGTCATAAAAATGACAAAAAACAGACAATTAAAATGATATTAAGAACATGGGTGGTATGGTACAGAACAGAAGGAACGGCTGACTGCAGACAGATGGGATAATTGGTAAGTAAAAACCTGTTTGGTTTAAACAATAGACTGGGTAGGTGTGAGCCTAAGCACTGCTATAGAAACATGTGTTCTAAACAGGACTAGTATCAGCGATAGCTTTGAGAGAGAGTAAGTTTTTTATAAATGGTGATAACGCTATCTTGTAAGCTGCCTAGCTAGAATGGCTATGATGTGTGAAGGCAAGGTCTTACCCAGTCATCTGTAGAATCACTGTCCTGGAGGAGCCGTGTCCCCGACGTACGTTTCGTCTGGGGGTCACCCCCGTTCCTTCTGTTCTGTACCATACCACCCATGTTCTTAATATCATTTTAATTGTCTGTTTTTTGTCATTTTTATGACGGTGCCACCTGGTGGTGTCATCACCTATGTTATTGTGCATATGTGCTATAAATAAAGACTCACAATTTGTATATATTCTTCTAGTTTGTCCTCTTTTCTCTCTCCTATTGGAGGGTAAATGTGTTTTTCCGCACCTACCATGAGGCAATTTGAGAATCTGTACTCAGGCAGCGCCTTCAGCTAGATGTGGGGGTGTACAGGCCACTAGTAAGAAGGGCAGCCAGCCACGACATGTCGCTTTAAAAAAACCATGATCGTGACATGTCCAGGCAGGAGGAAGGGGCGTGGGCTGAAGGCAGCGGCAATTGTTTTTGGCCTATAATGACTGCTAATTGTGCTGTGCGTAAGTCAGTCAGTGTGTATGGTGCTGCACAGCACAGTCAGCTCTGGAGTCTGGTTCCTCGTGGCACGCTCAGGAGCCGCCCAAGGTGTCCCTCTATGTCAGTGATGGTGAACCTTTTAGCGGCCGAGTGCCCAAACTGCAACCCAAAACCCCCTTATTTAATGCGAGGTGCCAACCAAAAATTAAAGCAGTAACTTATTGCTCCCAGTTACTCAACATTGTTCGATCATATTGGCCTCCTCCAAAGAAAATTCGGTCCTGTCTGCTCATTCTCCCTCTTCCTACATTCCCAAGTAGCAAAGTAAGTATCACTTTAATATATCACTGAAAGCAGCATCTTTTAAGTTGCTTGGAATTGCAGGAAGATTTTTTGAGTCCGGTCTGGGGTGATAGCCCAGGGGCTCACAAAAAGGGCTCTGAGTGCCGCCTCTGGCACCCGTGCCATAGGTTCGCCACCACTGCTCTATGTTATCCTCTGCAGCAAAGTGTGTGAATCTGCAGCTCCAAATGCAAGCCCAGCCTGGGGAGTTCCACAGCCAGCCATAATCCATGTACAGATGAAGCTAGAGCTTAGGTATCCACTTCAGCTCTACTTCATCTGTCAGCTATATCTGCCCCTTTGGTGTGTAGCAAGGTAAGGCTTCATAAAGACGGCCGTTAGGGGACGTATATACGTCAGATATATGTCCCCCATAGGCCGGCAATGGGTGCACAGCGCTGTATGGAGCGGTAAGGTGCCGCACACGTGCAGCACTATACCGTTCTTCACCCGAGAGAAAGGTAGGACATGTCCTATCTTTCCCCGGAATGCAGCGCTGTGCGCCATATATCTCTATAGAGAGGGGTGGGGTGAGCAGCTCCCTCCTCCTCTCGCAGGCACCGACGTGTGCCCGCCGTGATACGGTAAGGCAGGCACACGCTCGTCTGAATGCAGCTTAAGGTGGAGACATGTAGTAAAGCTGAGGTGGACACTTCAACACTGCTACATCTGCCTCCTCTCAGCAAGCTGTACGCATTTTATACGACATGTCGGCGCACTGTACGTATTTTATACTACATGGCGGTACGCTGAATGCATTTTATACTACATGGCGGCAAGCTGTATGCATTTTATACTACATGGTGGCACGCTGTATGCATTTTACTACATGGCGGTACGCTGTAGGCATTTTATACTACATGGTGGCACTCTGTATGATTTTTATACTATATGGTTGCACGCTATATACATTTTGCATTGCTTTATTTTCACACCAAACCAATTTGATGGATCTGGTCCTGACACTCCCTGGTGTATTGCATATATGGAGGGGGGTCTCTCTATCCAAAAGTTGTACGAACAATGTTCAGCTGTGCGGGTCAGGAAAGCATACACTCCCCCCACCCGATCACATGATACCAGATAACACTCCCTGGTATCATGTGATCAGGTGGGGGGAGTGTTTGCTTTCCGGACCCGCACAGCTGGAACAGTTAAAAGCCAATGCAGTGATAGCAAATGCAGGTTATGACTAAGACGCTCAGTGTCAAAACGCCTTAACCGGAATGTCTCCCCGTGTTATATTGTGCTTTTATTCAATAAAGAACTTATGCTTGGCAAAGACTCTACGTGGGACTCATATTTTGCAGTGCTGGTTCGTACAACTTTTGGATCTTGTTACCAGTCAGCTGTGGTTTGTTTTCCGCGCACCAGAAGGAACCCAGGAGTTGGAGTGCCGTGTTAAGGTTCCGTGGTGGGGTGAGCTGGCGTTTTTTGTTTGTCTACACATTGTAGTACAAATATATATACATATCTTTTGGGGTCTCTCTATAGGTCACCTCGGGCAGCAGAAAGGCTTGCTTCACCCCTGGACCTTGGCTTTTACTCTGGTTGGCTTATACTCGAGTATATTTTGCAGCTTACAACCTGCAGAACTACATACACCCTCTACCTTTGTAGCTGAACCTTGGAAAGGACATTGGTTTGATAATGTACATATTTTTAACATATTTTGGTAAGTTTATCTGCATCGTCTATCTGCAAGCTGTATGTGCAATTAGGAGCTATAGAGCCAAATGGCAGTTGTGAAGAGGTTAATCTTCTGTCAGAAATAGTGACAGAAGTGGAGACATTTTGCTCAGGCTGAGAAGCTGAAGGGGGAGCTTCAATTCAGCTGCCTATTTTGTGAACTCTATAGCACCTAGAGCCATGTTTATGTATCATATTAAAGATAGTGGTTCTGTGTGCTACAGAACCTGAGATACAGCCAGTTAAAAACATAATTGTCTATGCCTTTGTCTTTAGCTGCCTGGTCTTTATAAGTTGAGGGACGTATGCAAATATGTTTTCCAAGGTGTTAAGTGGAAAACAATTCCTCCTTTTGCTACCTTGAAAGGCAGCCCCCTTAACACCATGTATGACCTAATAGAAGTCTAAAAACATGATGTGGGGTTAAGGGGGTTCCCTTTCAAGGTATCAAAAGGAGACATTGGGGCAGATTTACTTACCCGGTCCGTTCGCGATCCAGCGGCGCGTTCTCTGCACTGGATTCGGGTCCGACCGGGATTCATCAAAGCAGTTCCTCCGCCGTCCACCAGGTGGCGCTGCTGCGCTGAAGTCTGCTGGAATGCCTCGAAATACACCAGCCTATCCAGGATGAAGGTGAGTGAAATTTTCGCGACACAATTTTTTTTTTAAATGCGGCGTTTTTTCCGAATACGTCGGGTTTTCGTTCGGACACGCCCCCTGATTTCCGTCGCGTGCATACCGGCGCCGATGCGCCAAATTCCGATCGCGTGCGCCAAAAACCCGGGGCAATTCAGGTACAATCGGAAATATTCGGGTAACACGTCGGAAAAACGCGAATCGGGCCCTTAGTAAATGACCCCCATTGTTTTCCACTTAACACCTTGGAAAACATGTCTGCATACTCCCCAGAATTCCCTAGTGGAGCATCAATGGCTTTAAGTCTCCACATGCCTGTAAGGCGGCCTTAATTGGTAAACTCTCCATAAGGAGAATTCTTATCTTCTGAGCTTTATAAGTTGAGACATTCATCTTTATAATGACTGCAGAACTATGGTTTTACCTGCTAGGGTGATCAAGATATTATTGTTTGACGTTCCTCTTCAAGCCCCTAATCTCAACTCAGCTTAGATAAAAACTGACTCTATTCAGCTCATTTGCAAAAATAAGTAAATTGACAAGTTTTAACATAAAAGAGGGAATTCTAGAAAGGTTATATTATACCCTGCCACAGGAAACTAGCCAATTAGTGTTGTAAAGGCTGGTGACAAGTTTTCTTTACATTGTAATGTATCAACTAGAATTATAACACCCAGTGGTTACACTTACCTCGTTATCACTCAAACTATTACATACTATCAAGGGGCCTATGAGCCCAGCATTAGTATCTGCAACTACATTAACCCCGGAGTAGTACAGCCATGTTAAGCAGTTTTGGTCATTCAGACTTGGTGCCATGCTTTGTGGTACACTCCATTTATATATGTAGATTTCTCCTGGGGCCACATGGGAAGCATGAGAATTTCCTTCTGGTTCTGTAGTAGTAATAACAAAGAAACATCAATTAATCCTAGATCATGATGTTTATGGCTTATCAGTATAAATTTGTGGACAACCTCTTAAAGGAATCTACTGGTGAAGTGACAGTAATCAGAGAGAGCGATTTTATATTCTATATAGGGAGTAAGTGATCATACCCTCCCATCACCTGTTCCTTTGACCTCAGAAGATACTGATTCGTAATGAAACTGTGAGCAACTTACTACTACTCTAAAGTAATAAAATATAACAAATTATTCCAGTAAGTAAAAACCACTGACCTGCAGGTCCTTCCCCTGTTTTGTAGAAGGCACCTTCCATAGATTTCTTGTAGTTTACGCCATGAGCCTGGATGCTCAATGGGTAACTTGCATTGTTCTTAAAAGTGATTATGATAGTATCTCCAACCTCTGCCAAAATAATTGGCCCTAGGAATAAAAAAAATATTTGTTAGAATGGTCATGTGTGGGTCTAAAGCATGGAAGTACAAAGCAAAGATCCTGCGCTCATGGGGAAAACGTGAAATAAAATCGTCAAATTGTTTATTATTAGAAACAGGAGCTATACACAAGCGGTGAAAAAGTATCTCAAATACATCACATAACATCATAAGCCATGTTGTAAGCCAATCCTCTTACAATCAAAACATATTTCAAACACTCATACTACAGAATATACATAGAAAACAGTGTGCATGAATCAATATGAGTCCTAGGAGTAAAAGAAAGTGTTACTTAACGCTGCCTAGTAAAATCTAAGTGCACACAATGCACAAAGTGAAATACGTCCAAAAACGGACAAGAAGTATTCCCTATATGTAAAACATATCTTTCCAGGACAGGAATGAAAATTTCTTATATATCCACAGTACTCCTTCATTTGTAAATATAATGGCGTATTATCCTGAAAAGAACTAAACTATACCAAACAGAGCCTTCCATGTGAAGCCATTACATGACACTGAAAAAGCCGAAAACTGTAACAGACTAAGGCCCCTTCTACACCCGCGAGTGTGATGCGTTGAACTCTCATCACACTTGCAACGCATGCTGCCCGGATCTCCCGGCCGAAACACAGAAAACCGGAACTGAACGCATCACACTTGGGGGTATAGAAGGGGCCTAAGGCTCAGTTCACACTACTGTCAAGATTTTAGTTTCTAGTTTTCGCTTTAAAAAGTAAAAAAAAGGAAATTGAACAGATCCATTTAAAATCCCATTTAAAGCAATGTAAAATTTTTATGTCAACCAATATGTCATCAGTTTATTCTTCAGTTTTTTTCATGGAAAAATGACAGAGCTTGCAGTACTTTATTCCTTTAAAAAAAAAAAAAAAAAAAGATTCATAATGGATGATGCCAAACTGACCATAACGGAAAACATTAAGTTATTTTCACATTGAAGTCAATGGGGGCATAGAGTAAGTGTCAGTTTTTACATTTTTTTTTTTGATGAAGAAATAGACTGACATATAATATATGTAATATATAGATAGAAAATTAAATGATGGATAGATTATAGATAAATGTGAGGTATAGAAAAAAAGACAGGTAGGCAAATAGAAAGGAGAGATCAATTGGTAGATAGGTAGTTACAACTAAGAAATCGGTCGGTAGGTAGGTAGGAAGATAGATCGATAGATAGAGTATGAGAAAATAGGCAGCACTCTGGGACATCCAGTATAATGTGTAGCAAGTGGTTTCTTTTATTCCATGTTTTTAAGGTACAGCAAAGTACAGCAACGTTTCGGCTCACTTAGAGGCTCTTGAAAAAGGCTCCAAGTGAGCCGAAACGTTGCTGTACTTTGCTGTACCTTACAATATGGAATGGAAGAGAGATAGATAGATTTGAGTGATGGATAGATAGACAAATATAGAAGCTATAGATCAATATAGAAGGGACAGGCAGATCCCTAAATTGTAGGTTTAGAAAAACTGTTAAAAACATCCACTGTTCTTACTAATAGGAAATCTTATATTCCCCCTCACTTGCAAATACTTATATGACCCAATGGGAAGACATTTTTGTTTTTGCCCCTCTAATCTATTCTTTAATTCTATTACGTGGCTAGGCCTCTTTATCGATGACAATGAGGCACATTCACTGGAGTTCACTGAAAATGCATTGTCTGAATATAACTGCGATTCACTAAGATTGTGCGCCCGATATCCTACATGTGTCGCTTCCCCGCTCAGGTCCGACAGAGTTCACCATTTTTTTAGTGGTGCATGTAAGTGCTAGGGCTTGCGACACCATATGAAAGTAAAATCCCGCGCTCAGTCCAAATCAGATCGTTCGTCGGCACGTCCCCTAATTTGTGTCGCATGGATGCCAGTGCAGTTGCGCCACAAAAAGGGTCGCACAATCCCAGCGCACCCACTACTTAAATACCTGTGCAAGCCATTTTACCATGGAAGATAGGGCGCAGTCCGAAAAAAGTGCGTCTCAAAACGGCACAAAGCCTTAGTAAATGTGCCCCACTGGGTTCATCTAGCATAACACAAAAGAGGAGTTTGACAATTTAGTTGCCCACTTTAATTGCAATAATTTTAATTTGTCATTTACACACATGGAGAAAAAATTTGCATAAAAATATGCATTAAATAAAGTGTGTATATTCCATGCAAGAAAAGTCGCACACCAAATTTAACCCCAAAAGAGGCAAATATCTGCTTACACCAAATACACTAATAGATGTAGGCCTCTAATCAATGTAATTTTTGTGCGTCTATTTTGTGGAAAATCTGCACACTGTGTTTTTTTGCAAACTGCTTTTTTCTCTTCACTTTTGATTTTTGTAAAATTGCAGCCTATTGAAAATGTCACAAAAAATCATAAAAATATACACCACCATCATTGTATCACCTTCCAGGAAAGAAGTGGCATACAGCTCTTTATTACTAGCAACATTGTAGCCCTCTTCTAGATCCAGGGGAAACTCCATGTCCATTTTTTGGCTGACTTCACTTTGTGCATTGCATTAGATTTGACGATGTAGCAACAAGTTACACTTACCTTTTCTCCTAAGACTCATGTTGCTTCATGTACACAGTTTTCTATGTAGATTTTGTAATGAGTTTTAAAAACATGTCTTTAATTGTAAGGGAATGGGCTTATGATGTCATGGCATGTGACCTATTGGACATACCCCTTCTTTCATTTTAAGTGCTGAGTGTGCCACTTTTCACTGCAGGTTTCCCTCCCTGCTATAGACTAACAAATTGGGGCAATTCGCAATTTACGATTTGCGACAAATTGCCCTGGGATTTTGGTGCTCGTGACCGGCTTTCACACGCCAGAAATCGGGGGTGTGGGCATCAGACTGAGACGAAGAAGGTGAATTACAGCGTATTTCAGCGCAGCAGTGACACCTAGATGACATCGGGCGCAGTGAATCCTGGCAGAACCGAATCCTCGTCTGAGAACGCGCCGCTTGGACTGGACCAGGTAAGTAAATCTGCCCCATTGTGTTGCTAAATTCTGAAATTCTGTTTGACACCACTGCTAAAGGTAGAGGTTGTAGCGAAAGAGCATTATTGTCATAATGTCACCGGTCAACAGGTTAAGTATAGCTATTCTTTTGATTTTTACAGTGCTCAACTTAAAGGAAACCTACCATTTCAAATGGTAGGGGTAAGCTGTAAATACCGAGCACCAGCTCAGGGTGATCTGGTGCCGGTGCCTACTTTCGTTAATGTTATTAACAGCTGTATCGCGGTTTTAACACTTTTTAAAGTTTATAGCAGAAGCTGTTTCGGCGCTGCGCGCGACCGTGCGCGCGCCGACATAAGAAGTGCCGGAGACGTTGCGCGCGCAGCGCCGAAGCAGCTTCTGCTATAAACTTTAAAAAGGTTTCCTTTAAGAACAAACCTACGGAACCTATCTTGTACGTAACCTGGGGACTGCTTGTATTCCAATTATTACTTAAGATCATCCACTTCCTAAAAGCTTAACACTTGGATTATTTACCGAGAAAGCTATTTACTCAAAATGTAACTTGAATGGGCTTACATCTACTACATATTATTGAATTTGGGCCTTAGAAAAGTAAGAATAAAGGAACATTCTTTACAGGTAACTTTTATTATGCATAGGAAAAATATAACGCCGTGCTATAGCAGTTTAGGGCTCGGCAGCCTACGGTCTACTGTCTATAGGCTTGTCCTCCACAGCAGTGGTCCCCAATTACTGGTGCACGACCTGGTTCTGGGCCGCTTTCGACCTCTGTAAAAACTAACAAACAAAAAATACTCACCTTCTCTGTTCCCCTGCAGCTGTCTTCTCTTCCTTTACTTAGTTTCCACGCTAATGCACTGCTCTATTGACGGAGAGCGAACAGAGCCATGCATTAATACAGAAGATAAGTGAAGGTAGAGAATACTGCTGCAGGGGAATGAGGAAGGTGAATATTTTTTTTTGACAGAGTTTAATGGGAAAGGGGACATTGGAAGCAGACAGTGGGGATAGCTAAAGGAAAGGGGACATGGGAGGAAGGCATGATGCAGATAAGGAGACATGGGAGGGGACATGCTACAGGAAAGGGGACAATATAAGTTGGGGGTCCTTCTTCAGGAAGTAGGACAATATTAGCTAGGCACGCAGGGAGTTATGGTGGGACACTCAAACATACATTTTTGGTTATGAAACTATGATGCCAGACCGCATCCTCCCACCAACCGGTCCCTTGAGAAAATGTATGTTTACAGACGGTCCTTGGGCAAAAATAGTTGGGGACCACGAAGGGGGTTTCAAAATACAGATTAATCATTAAATGTTAGGGATTACTTCACAGTTTTAAAATGGAAAAGTGATACAAAAGTGTAAATACATTAAAGGAAAACTATTGTTAGCTTTCAGGCAAAAAAGACAAAAAAATATTCACCTAATCTCCTCTTCATCATCTTTAATGTTGACACACTGGGATCACCTAGAAAAGAAACGTATAATTAGCAGCAAGGTGTGCGGAGCTCCAGGCTGCTAATTATAACCACTCCCATGCACCCACCATGGGAGAGGGAGGTGACGTCATGCCAGGGGTGCGAATTCATGGCGAGGGCATGCATAATTAGCAGCCCAGAGAAACTGACATCTTGTCCCTGGGCTCTGAACTGCTAATTATAACTTTCTTTTCAAGGTGATCATGGCATGTCAAGACTAGCAATGGACAGCATTGGGATCAAGATGAAGAGGAGACTAGGTGAGTATTTTTAATCTATTTTGCCTGAAAGCTAATGATAGTTTTTCTTTAACACTGATAGATTCCTGACTTGGCATGGGCCAAAATTTTGGCAATTTTTTTTATTTTTTGAAACTAGGCAATTTTTTTTGACTACACTGCCTGACAATTGTCATCTAGCATTTTCCACAGTCTGTAGTGAATGTGATGTAAATTTGTGTTGAACAAAACAGACAGTGGTAGACCCTCCCAAATGTGACCCTCCCCTATCAGGTCTGAATGGAAGCGTAAGCACAAGAATTACCCATGAGTCCAAGATGTTGTTCCTCTTTGGATCTTTGTTTCCTTACAGTAAAGGATTTATCTGTATACCGAACATAAAATGCTTTCATATAAGATCCGCCAATTCGGTTTAGGCTATTTCCAAAAAATAATTCTGATTCACTAAAATCGGAAAGAAAATAACATTAGGTTCTGTTCACCCATGCTCCTGGTCTTAGATCAGAGATCACACCAACAAATTAACAATGTTTTATCAAATATATATGTCATATATTTGATATTGGACAACTAAGCCAACTTTAGTTTAGGGGAAAAGAAAAGTCCCATGTTCACCATTGTGGTATTGCATATGTTTCTCATGTGCATACCTCTGTACTCCCTGCTTAGGTAAAATAAGGGCAAAAGCTGCTGTGCGCTTGGCATGCTGGGAAAAATGTTTCCTAAGCCACACCCTTTGTCCTACCCCTTAGCCTAAACCCTAGCATTCCTGTATGGTACCCACCCTAATGTCCCCTTCCTTAAACCCTTAAGGACACAGTGGGGCTCATTTACTAAGGGTCGCGTGCTGCACTTTCATTGGACTGTGCAACTTTTTTAGGGCTAAAACGGCTTGTACAAGTATTTAAGAAGTGTGTGCGCTGAGATTGTGGTGCACGTGACCCATCTGTGGCGCAGCTGCGCTGGCCTCTATGCGACAGGAATTTGGGGGCATCCCGTCGGACAGTCCAACTGATTCGGACTGAGCGCGGGATTTAACTTTTAAATTGTGTCGTAAGCCCAAGCACAAAGATGCACCACTAAAAAGATGGTGAACTCAGGCGGACCTGAGCTGGGAAGCAACACATTCATGATATTGGGCGCACAATCTTATAGAATCGCCGCACGGTGCATTATAGTCAGACAATGCACTTTCTGTGAACTCCGGTGACCGGGTATGTAAATGTGCCCCAGTGTTTTTTTGCTAATTTTTTGCTCTCTACCTTCAAAAATCCATAACTTTTTCATTTTTTCGTTTGCAGAGCTTTGTGAGGGTTTATTTTCTGTGTAATAAATTTTACTTCTCATTGACGTTATTTATTATTCCATGTCGTGTACTTTACTGGGAAACTGGCGCTCTGCTTTATTCTTTGGTTCGCTATGATCACGGTGATACCAAATTTATACAAGTTTTGTGTTTTACTACATTTTCAATAATTAAACGAATGTGTATGTACAACAACTTTTTTATACTATGGTGTACGGAGCTGTGTTAGGTGTCATTTTTTGCTAAATGAACTGACATTTTCATTGCTACCATTTTGAGGACTGTGCGACCTTTTGATTACATTTTTAATGTGATGTAAAATGGTGTAAAAGTAGCATTTCAGACATTTGGGGGCTATACCGCCGGCAATAACTGTTTTTATATTTTGGTAGATTGGGCATTTTGAGATGGGTTTTTGTGATTTTTACTGTTTGTTATGTTTTATATCAGTTCTGAGAAAGGGGGTGATTCAAATTTTTATTTATTTATTTATTTTTTTTAACTTTTTTTTTTTTTTACTATTTCTTAGACTCTCTAGTGTATTTTAACCCTAGATGGTCTGATCATTCCTACCATGTACTGCAATACTGCTGTATTACAGTATATGGCATTTTTGCACAGTATTCATTACAGTGAGCCACTGGCTCATTGTAACGAAACTGCAGAAATCAGACTTCATCAGACCTGAGGCTGTCATGGCAACCAATTTCTGCCTACCCCAGATGGCGTTTGGGGGAGTGACGATCGCAACAAAGATGGGGCACCCACACGCCGCTGTCTTTTAAATGCAGCCGGTGGCATCATTTGGGTTAATACCCACGATCAGTGCTAGCACCGATAGCGGGTATAAGTGTACTAAAAGTAGGGGAAAAAAACAAAACAAAGGCAAACAAGAGGACGGCGCCTCGTGTGATACTGTGCGGATAATGGGAAAGAGGTACGTATGGTATCCAATGGAACCACGCAGAAAATAGGGGGGGTATGTAGGAAGTGACCCCCCCTAGAGGTGTGCTCACCTTATTATAAAGTTAATGCGCTTTTAAAGTATCCGTAAGCTGCCCTTCAGCGTGCTGGTGTTTAACCTAAGTTAAACCAGTGATCCAATAGACAGAAGGGGTAGTTTAGAAAACCAAAAGAGGGCTGGAACGGCGCTATTCGGACAAGGGTCTTCAAGAAGGTTAAAATGCTTTATGGAATATGGAATATGGAATAAAGCATTTTAACCTTCTTGAAGACCCTTGTCCGAATAGCGCCGTTCCAGCCCTCTTTTGGTTTTCTAAACCACCCCTTCTGTCTAGCGGGTATAAGTGGTGGATGTTTGCTGCAATATGCAGCAAACCCCACTTCTGTATGAAGAGGGTTCAGCCCGTGAGCTTTCTTCATATAGCCTCCACACTGTAAATGTACAGTGCATAGCATGAAGAGGTTAATGGCAACCACATAATATAATGTGACGTTATCACATCAAGCCCTCTGGCCTCTGCTACACACAGTAGCAACATAGAATCAATGATGATGAAGGGAGTTGACAGTTCTGTTCATCATCATTGCATTTAACCCGAGTTACAGCCCAGGATAAACCTCCCTTGCCTGGGACAGTGGGACTGAGCCTGAAATCTGTTGCACCAGATGCCGGATGGTTGGATGGTATGTACCTGTTCTGCTTCTTGCTGTATATATTTCCATATATGATAATTGGATGGTTGTTCAGCAGCAGTGAGAATACAGCCCATCTTACAGATATTCCTGGCTCACCACACAAGCTCTCCACAGAGGGTACTGAAACTCATATGGTAGTTTCTTATAATAATTAGGTAAGTGCCTGCCGCAAAGTTACAAATGAGTAACTGGACCTAGTTTTATTGAAATTTGAAAGCTTGCTATTAAGAGGGGAGTCTGATGGCAGGAACCCCCACCAACCACAAGAATGGGGTCCCCGAATGAATGAGAAGCCTATAAGGATTGCACTTTGTCAGTCCGACCACCGGAGAAACCTACTTGGCTATCTGGTTATCTCCACCAATCCTACAGATGGTCAATAGAGCAATAGGCAATATGCTTGACCTTGTGAACTATTCATATAAGGGAATAGGACCCCTCATCAAGTCAGAACCCTTCCGACCAGCAAGCTATTTCCTATACTATAAACAGTTGACCAATTATGGATCAATAAGTAACTAATGTTGTGGATGAAAAGGCTTATATGCCTATTGATATATTGATTTTTCATTGAAACTGAGGATTTCCGTGCCTTATCACGACCACCTCCAGCATCGGCTTACCCAGCGCTGTGTAACGGTATGTTTAGGTCAGAATGACCATTTTAAAATGTTAGATTTCCTTTAAGCTCTATTTTCACATTCTGTTAAGGAAATGATCTAAATTGTTGATAATAATAATAATAATAATAATAATAATAATCAGGCCATGGTGTACATACCTGCCAGGAGCATCCAGCTTCTCTCCAGTGAACTGGTTTATTGATGTTGGACCATAATTCCAAATAACCTCTTGAGCAGCGATATAATAATATCTTACTTTGCCCGAAAAATGATTTTGTCCTGTACAGTTTTTGACTTCATAAATGGCCTGCATTCCACCTATGGGACAATATATTTTAATATATTTATAGAGCTTCTTCTTCAAAGAAATATAGCACCAGGATCAGGGATAGTTAACCAAGCACACCTACATGGTAGTGTGTGCCCCCCCCCCCCCCCCCGTCATGATCAGTTCTTCTTTTAGCTTCTCCTGATTTTTCAAAAGCGACTTTTAAATTGATGCAATTCAGCCTGAGTAACTCTAGGGAGCATCACCAGAGATCCTCTGGGCTCCATCTTCAGTTAATTATGAATACCTCTTTGCTCTCTCAATGCCAACCTCCTCCCTCACCTTCCCATCCTGAAATCCGGCATTGTTACATGACTCTCAACGACAGGTAGGCTAGGGTAGGCAATCGCCTAGGGCACTACCCTGCTACCCGACTTAGGGGGGCTATCTTGTCTCTGAAAAGTAATCAATGGGATGTATTTTAAACATTCCATTGATTACAGGATGGAAGCAGCATGTTAAGATCACTTCCTGTGCCCCTTTGCACATAACTAGGTGCCAGGGAAGTCCTGTATAGTGCTGGCTACAGTTTGTGAGCAGAAGACACTATATCAGTGCTGAAAAACCTGACACTGTGTCAGGAAGTTGTGAATCTCTTGACCTGAAGCTCTGGCCCCACCCCTCTCCCCGACTGCTCTGGCCCTTTCCCTGACTCCACTTGACCCTGCCCCTCTCCCTGACTGCACGGTCTCTCTGTAGTCGGCTCCTGCTATGTGGGGAAATAGTGGTTGCTGCTCTGCTATTGGGAAACAAGAAAATCTGTCTGAAGCCAGAGTATGGTGGGGGAAGCTGCTTAGAAACTTTATACACATGTCTGGAGCTTCCTCTGGCTTTTAATGTGATCTGGTGATAGAGATAAGGAAGGAGAACTACTGAAAGCTACAGTGACTGTATAAAGATTGCGCATGAGTGTATTCTGTATGGAGTGTATATATACTGTATGTGTGACACTGCCTGTATACTGTATGGGCCTGAATGTATATATACTGGATGTGTGCACTATATACTGTATGGACCTGAGTCTATATATACTGTATGTGTGACACTGTAAACTGTATGGGCCTGAGTCTATATATACTGTATGTGTGACACTGTATATTGTATGGGCCTGAGTGTATATATACTGTATGTATGACACGGTATACTGTATGGGGCTGAGTGTATATACTGTATGTGGACACGGTATACTGTATGGGCCAGAGTGTATATATACTGGATGTGTGACACTGTATACTGTATGGGCCTGAGTGTATATATACTGTATGTGTGACACTGTATATTGTATGGGCCTGAGTGTATATATACTGTATGTGTGACACTGCATACTGTATGGGCCTGAGTGTATATATACTGTATGTGTGACACTGTATACTGTATGGGCCTGAGTGTATATATACTGTATGTGTGACACTGTATATTGTATGGGCCTGAGTGTATATATACTGTATGTGTGACACTGCATACTGTATGGGCCTGAGTGTATATATACTGTATGTGTGACACTGTATACTGTATGGGCCTGAGTGTGTATATACTGTATGTGTGACACGGTATACTGTATGGGCCTGAGTGTATATATACTGGATGTGTGATACTGTATAGTGTATGGGCATGAGTGGATATATACTGTATGTGTGACACTGTATATTGTATGGGCCTGAGTTTGTATATACTGTATGTGTGACACGGTATACTGTATGGGGCTGAGTGTATATATACTGGATGTGTGCACTATATACTGTATGGACCTGAGTCTATATATACTGTATGTGTGACACTGTATACTGTATGGGCCTGAGTGTATATATACTGTATGTGTGACACTGTATATTGTATGGGCCTGAGTGTATATATACTGTATGTGTGACACTGCATACTGTATGGGCCTGAGTGTATATATACTGTATGTGTGACACTGTATACTGTATGGGCCTGAGTGTGTATATACTGTATGTGTGACACGGTATACTGTATGGGCCTGAGTGTATATATACTGGATGTGTGACACTGTATACTGTATGGGCATGAGTGGATATATACTGTATGTGTGACACTGTATATTGTATGGGCCTGAGTTTGTATATACTGTATGTGTGACACGGTATACTGTATGGGGCTGAGTGTATATACTGTATGTGTGACACTGTATACTGTATGGGCTTGAGTGTATATATACTGTATGTGTGACACTGTATACTGTATGGGCCTGAGTGTATATATACTGCATGCGTGACACTGTATACTGTATGGGCCTGAGTGACACTGTATACTGTATGTGTGACACTGCATACTGTATGGGCTTGAGTGTATATATACTGTATGTGTATACATGGCTTGTGTCCTCTCCTGTTTGTTACCCCCTCACATGCCTTGTGTCCTCTTCTGTTTGTTACCCCCTCACATGGCTTGTGTCCTCTCCTGAATATAACCCCCTCACATGGCTTGTATCCCCTCCTATATATAACCCCTCACATGGCTTGTGTCCATTCCTGTATATAAACCCCTCACATGGCTTGTGTCCTCTCCTGTATATAACCCCCTCACATGGCTTGTGTCCTCTCCTTTATATAACCCCCTCACATGGCTTGTGTCCTCTCCTGTATATACTCCCTCGCATGGCTTGTGTCCACTCCTGTATATAACCCCTTAACATGGCTTGTGTCCTCTCCTGTATATAACCCCTCACATGGCTTGTGTCCTCTCCTGTATATAAACCCCTCACATGGCTTGTATCCTCTCCTGTATATAACCCCATCACATGGCTTGTGTCCTCCTGTATATAACCCCTCACATGGCTTGTATCGTCTCCTGTATATAAACCCCTCACATGGCTTGTGTCCTCTCCTGTATATAACCCCCTCACATGGCTTGTGTCCTCTCCTATATATAACCCCCTCACATGGCTTGTGTCCTCTCCTATATGTAACCCCCTCACATGGCTTGTATCGTCTCTTGTATGTAACCCCCTCACATGGCTTGTGTCCTCTCCTGTATATAACCCCCTCACTTGGCTTGTGTCCACTCCTGTATATAACCCCCCTCACATGGCTTGTTTCCTATACTGTATATAACCCCCTCACATGGCTTGTATCCTCTCCTGTATATAACCCCCTTACATGGCTTGTGTCCTCTCCTGTATATAACCCCCTCACAAGGCTTGTATCCTCTCCTGTATATAACTCCCTCACATGACTTGTATCCTCTCCTGTATATAACCCCCTCACATGGCTTGTGTCCTCTCCTATATATAACCCCTCACATGGCTTGTGTCCACTCCTGTATATAACCCCTCACATGGCTTGTGTCCTCTCATGTTTGTTATCCTCTCACATGGTTTGTGTAATCTCCTGTTTGTTACCCCCTCACATGGCTTGTGTCCTCTCCTGTATAAAACCCCCACACATGGCTTGTGTCCTCTCCTGTATATAACCCCCTTACATGGCTTGTGTGCTCTCCTGTATGTAACCCCCTCACATGGCTTGTGTCCTCTACTGTATATAACCCCTCACATGGCTTGTATCCTCTCCAGTGTATACTCTCTTACATGACTTGTGTCCACTCCTGTATATAACTCCTCACATGGCTTGTATCCTCTCCTGTATATTACCCCCTCATATGACTTGTATCCTCTCCTGTATATAATCCCCTCACATGGCTTGTATCCTCTCCTGTATATAACCCCCCTCACATGGCTTGTATCCTCTCCTGTATATAACCCCCCTCACAAGGCTTGTATCCTCTCCTGTATATAACCCCCTCACATGGCTTGTGTCCACTCCTGTATATAACCCCCTCACATGGCATGTGTCCACTCATGTATATAACCCCCTCACATGGCTTGTATTCTCTCCTGTATATAACCCCTCACATGGTTTGTATCCTCTCCTGTATATACCCCCTCACATGGCTTGTATCCGCCTCTGTATATAACCCCTCACATGGTTTGTATCCACTCCTGTATATAACCCCCTCACATGGCTTGTATCCTCTCCTGTATATAACCCCTCACATGGCTTGTGTCTTCTCCTGTATATAACCCCTTCACATGGCTTGTGTCCACTCCTGTATATAACCCCCTCACATGGCTTGTGTCCTCTCCTGTGTATATCCCCTCACATGGCTTGTGTCCACTCCTGTATATAACCTCCTCACATAGCTTGTATCCTCTCCTGTATATAACCCCCTTACATGGCTTGTGTCTACTCCTGCATATAACCTCTCACATGCCTTGTATCCTCTCCTGTATATAACCCCCTCACATGGCTTGTGTCCTCTCCTGTATATAACCCCTCACATGGCTTGTGTCCATTCCTGTATATAACCCCCTCACATGGCTTGTGTCCTCTCCTGTTTTTTACTCCCTCACTTGGCTTGTGTCCTCTCCTGTATATAACCCCTCACATGGCTTGTATCCTCTCCTGTATATAACCCCCTCACATGGCTTGTGTCCTCTCCTGTATATAACCCCCTCACTTGGCTTGTGTCCTCTCCTGTATATAACCCCCTCACATGGCTTGTGTCCACTCCTGTATATAACCCACTCACATAACTTTTGTCCTTTCCTGTATATAACTCCTCACATGGCTTGTATCCTCTCCTATATATAACCCCTCACAGGGCTTGTGGCCACTCCTGTATGTAACCCCTCACATGGTTTGTGTCCTCTCCTGTTTGTTACCCCCTCACATGCCTTGTGTCCTCTCCTGTTTGTTACACCCTCACATGGCTTGTGTCCTCTCCTGTATATAACCTACTCACATGGCTTGTATCCTCTCCTGTATATAACCCCCTCACATGGCTTGTATCCTGTCCTGTAAATAACACCTCACATGGCTTGTATCCTCTCCTGTATATAACCCCCCTCACATGGCTTGTATCCTCTCCTGTTTATCACCCGCTCACATGGCTTGTGTCCACTCATGTATGTAACACCTCACGTGGATTGTATCCTCTCCTGTATGTAATACCTCACATGGCTTGTATCCTCTCCTGTATATAACCCCCTCACATGGCTTGTATCCTCTCCTGTATATAACCTCTCACATGACTTGTGTCCACTCATGTATGTAACCCCCTCACATGGCTTGTATCCTCTCCTGTATATAACCCCTCACATGGCTTGTGTCCTCTCCTGTATATAACCCCCTCACATTATTTGTGTCCTCTCCTGTATATAACCCCCGGACATGGCTTGTGTCCTCTCCTGTATATAACCCATCACGTGGATTGTGTCCCCTCCTGTATGTAACCCCCTCACATGGCTTGTATCCTCTCCTGTATATAACCCCCTCACGTGGCTTGTATCCACTCCTGTATATAACATTTGCCACAAAAAGTCTCAAAAAGAAGCCAAAATGTGCGCTTGCCAGGATAGGAAAAACTGAACATGTATCACAAGTAAAAAGACAGGATCATACATTAGGCGCAAAAAAGAGCTGCCAAATGTCTCAACAATTCACCAAAGATAAAAAACCTATGATACATGTCCCCCTGTTTGTGTATATGCACTGTATGTGTCACACTGTATACTCTATGGGCATGAGTTTATACTGTATGTGAATGACTGTATTTGTATATTTTACGTGTACGATTGTCTGTATACTGTGTTAACAGCACCCTCTTGTTAATTTATAACTTTCCAGGAGACATTACTGAGCAATTGTAAAAAAAAGGCCTAGTTCACACAGATGAAATTCTGTGTCTTGGGTAGGTAAGGTATGTGGTGGGTTGGGTCGCACTCATATGAGTTTTGTACCCCCGTGCTGAACCCCTCTGCGCTGCAGGGGTGGGATCTGGCTGGATCCCTTGAGCCAGTTGTTAAATTTACAGCGGACTCTGTTAACTAAAATTTAGCACTGAACACCACAAATGGTGGTGTAACTGAGGCTGTGTTCACACATTTCCAGCTTTGAAACACAATCCAGACGGAATGTGTGAACGCCGCCTGAGCCTTACTACCCTTTCAGGCACCTATTTATTTGTTTGGTATATACATTTTAGATAAACAATTATATGTGCAGTAAATTGGTGGGAGATTTTTTTTTTTGAGCGCTATATTTACTGCTGGTACTTCTCACAGTAATTGATCAAATTGCTGTTAGCCTCTTGGAGTTTGTTGCTTTTTACTGCATTTTTTTTTTTTTGAGTGGGGCGCAATTTTACTACCCTGACTAGGGCACAAAAATGCCTTAACCCGGCATTTGTGTCAACATTGCAAAGCCTGCTGCTCCTCAGTGCAGCAAGTGGACCTGCAAGCGGGAGTTCGGCGCTTAAATCCTCTAAAAGTAAAGCTACAGGAACTGCCGAGAGCCCGGTCATGTCACCGGACCTCTGGGAAGGGAGGAAGGAAGCTAAAAGAAGAATGGATCTGGAATGAGGGGGCACACTCCACCATGTAGGTGTGCTTGCTTAACAATCATTGATCCTAGTGGTAGATTTCCTTTAACCAGTGCCAGGTGGGAGATGGCATGAAATATTTACATGAGGCACCAGGTTCTTTTTAAGGTCCCATATATATTAGAATTGTTAAGAATCTACTAGTTTACGCCAATTACTGGTGGTAAAAAGGATCATCTTGGATTTTACTAAGTTTGATCCTTTGTTGTTCTAGGACAGTGGTGGTGAACCTATGGCACTGGTGCCAGAGGTGGCACTCAGAACCCTTTCTGTGGGCACTCAGGCCATCACCAGAGATTACTCCAGGTATCTTCCTGCAGTCCCAGACAGCCCAGGACTTGCTACCTGGGACCAATGGGGGAGTGGGAAGGTGTGGACAGATCTGGATTATCATTGTAGCTCCTGCTCCGGCCCTGGCAATTCTTCCTGTTTATGGGGCTCTGGAGGAAGCTACAACGATGATCCAAATTTCTTCTATTTTCTGCTTTATTGGTGTCCTCAGGGGGCTGATATCAATGAAAGCTGTGACAGAGAAGGGAGTGTAAATCACAACTGAAATTTCTGTGTTGGCACTTTGTGATAAATAAGTGGGTCTTGGTTGTAGTTTGGGCACTTGGTCTCTAAAAGGTTTGCCATCACTGTTCTAGGAGATAAGTTTCTATGAGCTTCTATAGATTATGATCACACCAGCATTGGGTGTTCTGCTAAGGGTTTCCATCCTATCACCATTGATAGCAACTATAATACTTCTTACAGTATATCCTTGCCATCAAGAGAACAGGGACCTCTGCAGAATCTGGACCCAATTCATTATAAATGAAAAGAGAACCAAACATTATTGTTTTTCAGTCTTTTATACCGTGTAATTGAAGTCATTTACCTTCATAGTGGTCATTAACTTGGCAGCTGAGGAGCCATTTCCCAGGATTGCAAGGTGTCATTGTGACTTGGATCATTGATGCTGAGAAAAGACTAACAGTATCTACACGAGAATACTGATATGTTACCACGTTGCCATGAAAGTGTGGTGTATGAATATCCTCCTCATTGCCTATACCAACCATATACCAGGTTACCTCTGTATTATCACACATGCACAGGCCTGGGAGCGTCCCGTACATGAATCCATTGATAGCTGTAATGCAGGGAAAAAATGTATTAGTGCTGCACTAAATAACCTGTGACTTCTGTATTTTGTGACAATCTTCCTATACATTCAGTAAATGCATCGATGTACATTGATACTTCCATATAACCAGTCTACAATCTCACATGTCCTTGTACGGTACTAATAAACTTACATGGCTTTTTATTGCTTTCCATAAAATCCTCATCTTCTTTATCCACAGAACCAGGATCGGAGCAGTAAGTATTGATATTATGATCCAGATACCAACTAAGATTTTCATCAATCAGAGAGAACAACAAGACAAATTCTTTTTTTTGCGTCGTCTTACTTAGGACACCTGAAGGAAAGAACAGTGACACTTTTCTAACATTTTTTTTTTTAGTTGACCTCATTTACATTTGAGACAAGACAGATCATATTGCAATAGAAGATAAGTCCTCTATAGAAAAGACCTCCTCACAGATTATTTAGACCTTATCTACACTGAGCATGCCATCCTTATTAAACCCTCCATAGACCTCAATGAGATGGCCATTGTTGCTTGTTTCATATGGAAGGCTGCAGTAAAGAGGCCATATTCACATAAACGTATGGAGGATGTATATACGGCCGATGTATATACGTCCCCCATACATACATCGCTATGGACTCACGGCGCCCAACACACCCTATAGAAAGATAGGACATGTCCTTTCTTTCTCCGGAATATGGCGCTGTGAGCTGTATATGCATATGGAGAGGGGCGGGGGTGAGCGACGCTCTCCCCCGGCACTGCCGTGTGCCCACCGTGCTACAGTGTGGCGGGCAACAGCAGTCTGCGTGTAGCCTAACACTGTATACTGTTACTAAAGCTCATAATCATGGACAGACAATAAAATCTAAAATCTTAGAAGTAATAATAGAAGATCAGAAAAAATGTGATGCTTGACACATTTGGTTTTAAACGTTAAAACGGAGATGAAGTTAATTTAAGCGCCAGAAATGAAAAGATATTAATTCAAGTCTTAGCTTTTCTATTACCAGAAGTAGATACAATGTATATGCTTTTTTGGCTGCCCCTTTATAGACACAAATAAAGCTTACAGATTTTTGGGAACAAACCACCACATCCAAAGAGATATTGTAAAAATATATTTATATACACAACCTTTAAGGGAAAAATGGGACCTGAAACCTGAAAGGGGAACCTAAGCAGAGTCCTATGGACCAATTTATTTACCTAAGATTTAAACATATTAAACTATATGTAATTATGTAAATACATTAGTCTATAGTGCTGTAGGAGGCACTGCTTAGGTTCCCCCTTAATGCCCAGGTCCATCGATATTACTGTGCACTGTCCATATATACAGGACAGGAGAAGTGTTAACACATGTTTATTATTGAACGGTCATCAATATACAAAATATAGGTTTAGTGGTCATACTAATTTTACAATTAATTTGATGAATATAGCAGTACTTATACTATCATCAATATTACCTAAACATGTAAATGTCAACAAAATGTATTAGGAGAGAAAAGTCTCCCCTTAGGGTACTTCCCCAGGTACTCCAGCTAATATGGCACTATAGATAAATAATAAGACGGAAAAGAAAAAGAAAAAAAAAGAAGGTAGAGAAAAAAGAGAAACGAACAGTAAAGGTAAAGTAAGAAAATAAATCTCATAATTGTGGCAAGAGGTACGATTAATGATCCATACTTACCCTTGCCTCCCAGTTTCCCCTAAACTTATTGTTTCTTATTAGGCCTTGTTCCCACATCTTTCATAATTGTAGCATTCTTTCAGATTTCCTATTATTGAACCTGGGTCAACATGGCTTAGAGATTTCCATTGTTTAGCAATCATGGCTCTTACCACTGCACATAGTCTACTGATTATCCATTTCTCTTCTCAGAAAACCCCTTCATGTAAATATCTAACAGGGCAATTACAGGGCACGGTGGAGTATGGATATTCCGCATTTTTGAGATGAGATCAAAAGTAAAATTCCATATATGTACCACTCGGTCACAGCTCCACCACATATGTAGGGTTGTTGCTGTGTCTGTGCACCCCCTCCAGCAGTATTCATTGGATTTTTGGGGAGTTAAAACCATCTATTTCGAATCTTGAACAGATTATCTATATGGTTTGTACATAGCAGATTTCTGTTTGAGTCACCTATTGCCTTCCTCCACTGTTCTTCTGAAATAGACAATCCCAATTCTTTCTCCCAACATGTATGGGAGCTTACTCCTATTATATCGATAGCTAAGGTCCCTATATGCTGCCGAAATGCCTCCTTTTGAACTGGAAGCCTTCATATATGTGATGAATCCTAGCCTATTACATACTGGATCCTCTGAGAGGTCTTTTACTAACTGCAATAGGGATCTTAATCGAGCGTATTTAAACCAGTCCACTGCCGGTAAGCTATATTCCCATTTCAGTTCGATGTAGGGGATATAACTTCCATTTTTCTTTAAGACCCTAAGGTTTTTGACTCCTGCTTGTATCCATACTGACAGATCAAGATTGTCTACTAGGTCTTGTATGGATATTAAGTCTATTTCGAGTAGGGAAAATCTTATTCTATCTTTAAAGAGTATACAGTATTTATTCCATATATGTAGCATTGCATGTGTTGTTTCTAAGATATCCCTGTCTATGGTTCCTAATCTTTTTTCCCCTTTAATTCCAGAAATAGGCCCAGCAACAGAGCCTTTAATGAGCAAATATTTGCTACTTCTAATTCTGTCGTCATCCACCTATCCTGTACTTCCCCTGCTGTCCACCATTTTCTAATAGGTTCCAGTAGTGCCGCCTCTTGATAGTGTGTTATGCTAGGAAATCCTGCTCCACCCAGACTTTTTGGGCAATAGAGCACCCTCCTTGCTATTCTTGATTTTTTATAAGCCGAGATCCATAGAGTTAGATATTTCTCTATTTCCTTGATACCTTGTTAGGGGAACGGGAATACATCTAAGGTTGTGCAGGATTAAAGGTAGGATATTTTGCTTTACATAGAAAATTCTGTCTAATAGAGATGTCACTATCGGTGAACCATTTCTGCACAGTAGTTTTACCCTGTCTAACAAAAGCTGACTATTGACTCTTTTTGTATGTTCTATAGTCGTTCCTATTTTTATGCCCAGGTATATAAAAGTTTCCTTTGACACAATATATTTAAATCTATCTGTAATTTCTTGCTCTAATCTGGGACTCCCATTAAGGCCCAGAATATGACTTTTATTCACATTTACTTTATAGTACGAAACTTTGGAAAACTCCGTAAGGGTAGTACCTAAAGCCTTAAGTGAGTCTTGTGGGTCAGAGCATGATATCACAATGTCATTGGCGTACAAGCTAATTTTATACTCTGATAGACTCGTTTTAATACCCTTATCTCATTATTATGCCATTATTATGCCGCATTCCAGCGGCTCAATAAACAGGTTAAAGAACAGGGGTGACAATGGGCACCCCTGTCTTGTACCATTGCTCATCTTAAATTTCTCACTAGTAAATCCCATACCAGAAACAAAGGCAGAGGGCCCACTATATATGCTCATGACCAGCAGAATGAAGGTTTCCGGTAGGCCAACCTTTACCATAACAGCCCCTGATCTATTTGCAATCTGCATTAGATTAATAATGCGTCTGATGGAGTCTCTCGTTTGCTTACATGGCATAAAGCCTACCTGATCGGGATGGATTATACATTCAATTACCGTTTTTAATCTTGACACTAAGACTGCTGAGAATATTTTTATATCTTAATTAAGGAGTGATATAGGGCGATAGTTTTCGCATAATGGGGCAGATTTACTTACCCGGTCCATTCGCGATACAGCGGCATGTTCTCTGTGGTGGATTCGGGTCCGACCGGGATTCATTAACGCAGTTCCTCCGACGTCCGACTGCTGCACTGAAAAGTATCGGAACGCGCTCAAGTTCACCGGCCTATTCCTAGAGAAGGTAAGTGCAAGCTCCGCAACACTTTTTTTGTTTTAAATGCGGCGGTTTTTCCGAATCCGTCAGGTTTTCGTTCGGCCACGCCCCCCGATTTCCGTTGCGTGCATGCCAGCGCCGATGTGCCACCATCCGATCGCGTGCGCCAAAATCCCGGGGCAATTAAGGGGAAATCGGCGCAAATCGGAAATATTCGGGTAACATGTAGGGAAAACGCGAAGCGGGCCCTTAGTAAATGACCCCCACTGTTTTGTCCTTTCCTTCTTTAGGGATTGTAATTATTGACACTTCTAGCATTTCTTTCAAACATATTCCTCCCTCCCTGAATTTGTTGAAAAGATTGGTCAGGGGACTAACAAGGATATCTGTGAATTCTGAATAATTAATTTATTATGCCGTCGGGGCCTGGGACTTTCATAACTTTCATAACTCTGGATACTTCTTCTTTACTAAACCTCAGCCTTCTCCTTATCTAGATTTGAAAGATGTAGCGTGTCAAGGTATTTATTGATACCACTCAAGTCCGTTTTCTGAGAGCCCTCCTCTTTTTCCAAGTTATACAGACTAGTATAGTAGTCTGCAAACACCGCAAGGATTTTTTGTGGGTCTCTTATCACCTCCCCTGCTTTGTTTTTAATCGCATCGATCCTATTGTCCCCTGATTTCTTTGCTCTACATTTGGTTAGTATCTTTGCTTTCTGTCCCAATGTATACCTATTAACATTAAGTTTATACAGCTCTTCCGTATACTCCCTCAGAAATGTGTTTTGCAATTGATTATGGGCTTTATTTAGGTTGTCTAATGTAGTGGCATCTTTGGTCTCTTTATGTATATACAATGTACAATGTATATGCTTGATATTTTACAATGCTATTACATTACAACTAAGATTTATAGTTGTAAATCTCTTAACCTTCGGGTTCATTGTCCTAGTCTGTCCCTGTGCTCCCCTGCCTCTTCACACTTCTCCTCTAAAAGTTTCATCCAATACAAATTTTTGGTTTCAAGTTTTTGATTTTCATTGGCAAAAACGCCTTTAACTTGCATTAATTATCTATGGAAAAAAATGACAATAATAAAACTGAAACATTTATGGCACAGCATACCTTCCTTGCAGATAATTAAGGCTCCAATAAGTCCACTACCAATATCTTTAGGAGCGTTCACATGTGAGTGATAAAGCCTGACCACACAGTCATTGTCCTCTGCAGATGGACCCTGGTCTGGGACAACTCTCCAATGGTAAATGTATGATCCACCAGGTGGTATCCCATCATCTTCCTTATCATTCCCTGAAGTATTATCAGGATATAAGGCTCCTGTAATTCAGATTAACAGAGATGTCATCATACAGGCTTGTAATAAATTTAAATTATAATGGAGAACATTATTTGTATGATTTAGAAATGTAAGGAAACAAAGGGGGAGATTTATGAGAAGTGTCTGAGAGCGGGACTGTTCTAGTTGCCCATTGCAACCAATCAGAGGTCAGCTTTCATTTTCTCACAGCTGTTTATAAAAATAAAGCTGAGCTCTGATTGGTGTCCATGAGCAACAAGAAAAGTTTTACAATTCTGATAAATGTTTCCCTTAAACACTGTATTGTGCCTTATTATTTAATGATTTGTTAATGCTTTGTTAGCATAATCATAAAATATCAGCTATAAATGCTGTGTAATTTTTGATGATTATCATTTCTGGACCTTGAGATACATTTATAAACAGAAGAAAAGCGTTTCTCCAGTACTCTAACAGATAATAGAGTAAAAATCCTCTTTATTAAAGCATAAAAGTCCATACTAACATGTAGCCCCTACAGCGACACATTTTAACTAAACATAGTCTTAATCATGGTATGGGGAGGGGTGGGTAGAAGTCCAGTATAAATACCAGTTAACTCCTTCCCTCTCTAAAGCACCATTAAAAAACATATACAGGCATCACATTCCCCTACTTAAGGGCACCCGACTTACAGACAACCCCTAGTTAAAGACGGACCCTTTTGCCCCCTATGACCTCTGGTGAAGCTCTCTGGATGTTACTATAGTCCCAGACTGCACTGATCAGATGTAAGGTGTCTGTAATGAAGCTTTATTGATAATCTTTGGTCCCATTTCAGCAAAATTTTGGGAAACTCCAATTGTCACTCGGGCAAAAAAAAGAAAAAATTGTCTAGCACTACAATGAAAAAATATACAGTTTCGACTTACATACAAATTCAACTTAAGAACAAACCTACGGACCCTATCATGTACGTAACCCGGGGACTGTCTGTATACAAAATTTCCCATATAATTCTTAAACAATAAACACTCTTGATTTAAATGGAAAAGAATCCTATGTTTGGATTACTATTTCTATTTATAATGTATCATACACATAATATAGACAATGATTCTGCATATGTACAAATCATGATCATTCTGACAAATAGATATATAGGAGTGCGCATATGCTGTTTGGCGTAGAATAAATGCTGTGCAGAAGCCTCTTGATGTATCGCGCTGAGAAAATGCAGCGGCGGGCCTATCATACATCTTCCATATACTAGAAAATATGTATATACCATAACAACTTAAAGGACACCTGTCATCAGGTCTCTGCCACTAGTCCTGTCACCTCTACCTGTTGAAGCAGCTCACAAGGATCCCATCACAGCCTTTATCTAGTTATTTCATACATTATTCATTGTAAAATCATCTATTCTTTATCATGTAAATGAGGCTGGTCACATGGTCAGAGGCAGTGATGTCACCCCTGTTACCCCTCCCCCTGCTCATGTCTGTGTGTGATGTATAGTGTGTGTGCTGCATCTGCTGACATGCTGCATCCTCCTAATATACAGGGGTGAGACACAGACATCAGCTACACATGAATCTGACATGTTCTGCTGTAACATGGCTGCCTGGAGCTGCTGTATCTCTCCCAAACACACACACATGCACACACAGGCTGTAGGGGGTGTGGCCACCAGCACCAGGAAGCACATCATTATACAGGCTGTCAGTCAAGCACTGGGGGTGTGGCTGTGCCTCCCACTCATGAATAGAGTGGACAGCTTGAATATGCTAATGCTTCATTGGACATTTCACAGGTCATTTGCATACAGCTTTAGGACCTCATTGCTTAGGTTTACAGGCATGTAGAGGGATAATGAAGGGATAGAGGCAATGCTCTCTAATGGCAGTTTATGAAAGTATATTTAGTTTAGGGGGGTTATTTTGCATGACGGGTTCTCTTTAATCATTCTTCTATGCTAGTCGGCTCACAAATGTGCTGCTCACAACAGAGGAAGTGGCCACAACTGCAGGTCATGTGTGAACAAAGGCATGTGACCAAGGACAAAAACTACTAACAAGATATGATATCCGCTAAACATAAAGAGGAGAAAGAATAGTTCACGATCTGTAAAGTGATCTTGCTTCCACTTTATTATAATAATGTTACACATACGGATCATAAGGACAGAAGGAAAACCTAAACATTAGAGTCACAGGTTAAACCTGAATGACATAATGGGGCTCATTTACTAAAGGTCGCACAGACTTTGCACCTTTTTCGGGATATTCACAGCTAGGACAAGTATTTAACAGGTGTCTGCCCTGGGATTGTGTCACACGCAATCGGTTTTTGGCACAGGTGCACTGGCTTCCATGCAACACAAATTGGGGGTCGTGCTGTGGGACGATCCGACTGATTTGGACTGAGCACGGGATTTAACTTTCAAATTGTGTCGCAAGACAATGCACTTACATGCACCACAAAAAAAAAGGTGAACTCAGTTGGACTTGAGCAGGGAAGCGACACATGCAGGATATCGGGCGCACCATCTTAGTGAAGCGCAGCACAGTGCGTTATCGTTGGACAATGCACTTTTGGTGAACTCCAGCGGCTGGGAATGTAAATGAGCCCCAATGACTGACATGAATGACAAAATAACACCTGAATGTCTTCAGTCCAGTCAAATTAAATCCTGTCTCAGGTTCAGTACTGCAGGTTAGCGTGTATCTAATACTAATACTTTCTATTAAGAATAAAACGTTTCATATCCCCCCCCCCATGGAGGTTTGAGTACCTTCTCGATACCTCTCCATTAAAAGCCTAACAGTGTACCTCCATGTTTAACTCTAAAATGTCTGGAAATACCTGAGTCACCGCTTCACCACACACATCAGACACGTGTCTTCCTATTCTCACCTTTAGTGAACAATATCTCAACACCAGTCATATGAATTTAAGAATTACCCATTAGTTAGGTGGTGTTCAGATTTTGTTCCTGGATGTTGTGTTGAGGGTTTCTGAAGATATGATCATGATATCCCCTTATAAAGTGTTGCACAACCACTGGTCCGTGGCCCAAGACCGGGCCATGGAGGACCTGGTTCCGGGCTGGGGACGACCTCTGTAAAAACAAAAAATATACTCGGCAGTCTTCTGTTCCTTTACTCAATTTCCACACTAATGCACTGCTCTATTGATGGAGAGAGAATAGAACCATGCATTAATGCAGAAGGGAAGTGAAGGAAGAGAAGACTGCTGCAGGGGAATGGGGAAGGTGAGTATTTTTTTGACAGAGTTTGGATGGGAAAGGGGACATTGGAAGGGTGGGGCAGCTAAAGGAAAGGGGACATTGGAGGAAGGCATGATGCAGATAAGGAGACATGCGAGGGGGCTTGCTACAAGAAAGGGGACAACATAAGTTGGGGGTCCTTCTTTAGGAAATAGGACAATATAAGCTAGGTACACGGGGAGTGATGGTGGGACACTCAAACATACATTTTTGGCTATAAAACTATGACACCAGATCGCATCCTCCCACCCACCAGTCCTTTTGAGAAAATTTATGTTTACAGCCAGTCCCTGGGCAAAAAATAGTTGTGGACCACTGCCCTTATAGGTAGGCAATATCAGGTAGCTCGGTTTTATTAGCTTCTTTGTATCATCCAAATCATGTGGTACCATACCATAAGGGGAAATGATCAGTATAAGGAGAAATTGTACAGACTATTTGGAGTTTGAGGGGGAACTTAAAGGGGTATTCTCGTCTGGGCATTCACATTCTGTTGCATTAATCTGCCATATATAAACATTTCTTAAATTAGATGTTATTAAAAAAAATGTTCCTGTGTGAAGATAATTTCTCATAAATGTACTCATATGGTTCCTTAGAAACAAGATTGTGTCCCTGGATACGGCCACCTCTGCTGTAGTCATTGCACAAAGAAACAAAAAATTTTTGTATATGAAATGTCTGGGAGTTACTGCATGTCCCACAGCCGTCCCGTGGTAATGATCGCTGAATCCTGGTGGTCCGGCAGGGCTCTATAGTGCATGTCTGGCCACTGCTGCCAAAATGTGATGTGGTCGTATCCGAGGAAGCCATCTCGTTTCTAAGGGACAACATGGCTACATTTATGAGAAATTATCTTCACACAGGAAAATTTTTTTAATAACATCCAATTAAAGAAATGTTTATATATGGTAGATTAATGAAACTGAATGTGAATGCCCAGATGAGAATAACCCTTTAATATGTTAAAGGAAAGATTTTGAACGTTGCTGAAAAATGCATCAAGGGAATTAATAGAACTGACCTACTAATAGATAAGAACAAGAAGGGTTTAATGTCAATTAAGAATGGGTTTAATGTCTACTATGTATAGCAACCAGTTATCTAAAATAAAAAAACATTATTAAACGCCATTTACCTCTCCTGAATCAGGATCCAGAAGTACACAAAATTATGTCAACAGAGGTTAGATTCATTTTTAAAAGGGTTCCCACACTTTGTACTAGATTTTCACCTTGTCTATTCTGTAGACAAGTCTATTCAGTAAGCTCTAGTTTTCCTTCTTATACTACTGGTAAACATTTCAACATAAAATCTTTTATAAATACCTGTGATATAATGTACTCTTTGCCAAAAGCAATTCAACACTAAGACTAATTAAGTCTATGTTTAGTGTAGTGGCTACATGTTTGTATGTACTATGGACTTATATATGCGTAAATATCTATTATCCATTGGAGTGCTGGAGAAACTCTTCTTCTGTTTGCATTTGCGGTACCTGATTCGGGGTGAGCTGAGCTTGTAGACTAGTTGAGTTAGATTATAGGGCAACAACTGTGAGATAAGCAACACAAAACATTAGTGGATTCCTGTGTGATGCAGCTTCACCCTGTTTCCCATGCCTCCTGCTTCTGATAAGTTTCTCCCTTTCAGCTCTTACAAGCAGAATGGAAAGGAGAAAAATGCAAGGCTGCATCAAAAATTAATCAAAAATCCTTCACTGATCCAGCCGAGCTATAGACAATCGTTTCTTTTTTATTATTAAATCGTAGCTTTATCAATAAAGACAATAAAACACCTCCAACACTTTTCAAACGACAAACTCATTCTTAATCATGGCGAGTTGTCATTTTAAATGGGTCGGCAGATTTTTATTGTCTCTATGGATAAAGGAACAATTTATTGATAAAAATAAACAATTGTCTACAACTCAGCTGGATCAGTGAAGGTTTTTTCTCCAGTGGTCTGTGCTTCTGTGGACATAATACCTGGTGCATGGTGATCAAAAATGTCTATATGTATCAAATATTAATACACTGGGGATTCTAAACACAGCACAGTAGGCTCAATCACGTGGCTGCTAATTCACAAGGAGCTATAAAGTAAACATTATATCTTTTCATATGTAATAACTGAACCACATACACTTGCTCGGTTAACCACAAAACAACCAGTGGATGTTCCAGAGGGTCCAGCATCTTACCCAGTACTGGACCCCAGAGGTCCAGCAGAAATGAAGCCAATTTGGAGACTACAAGAGTCTATTTCCTAGGGGTTGATGGAAGGCTGGTACCCAATATAATTTTATCTTGTATAGCAGAGGAATGCCAGTATGACAATGACCACATACATATCCCACTTGTTTGTTAAAGGGGTTCTCCCTTCCCCAGCAGAAACATGTTTTAGACTTCTACTTTAATGGAGAACTGAAATGCTACTGGTCCTTTAGTCAGTCCTGTGACTTTGTCACTGTGGAGGATACACAGTATACAAGATAACCGCTGTCCACATCACAAATCCTAACATTATCACTATGTTAGGCTGCAGTTGGTTGCTTGCAGTGCATGCAGTACGGCCAGTGTTGTGGTAAGACATCATCTCAGTAGGGCAATGTATGGTTATGGCAGTTACACACATCATTATTCTGGTAATAGAGCAGAACAGTCTGTTATATCATCACTGGGAGCAGAGTATAAGAGGCAGGATCTGTTACTAATAACTGATGGATTACGGGAGTTGTAGTATCCTGTGGAACCATTTGGGAGATAACTCTACCTTCTTTAGAGAGGCCATAAAATTTTGTGTATCATAGAGGCAAACTATTTAAGCTGCATTTTGTGATTAATGATATAGCGTTTTTGTTGTTTTCATTTTTTTATAGCATTATGGGTTTTTGTATCAGACATTCATAATACTTCTTTCATTAGCTTAAGGTTATATATTATATGTCCTGGTAGAATATGACATGGTAAAGCCCTGGCTCTCTGATTGCAGTCCAAAATAACATTACAGTATAATCCTATTATGTAAGCTGATTATTATAGTTACTAACCACTCATATGTATCAGATGAGCTAAATATGATATATTTAGCTAGATATGACATAGTAAGTGGAACTTAACATTGGGGTTAATACAAGTAGAATTGAGCTAAGAGGAGGAAATCTGAGGGAGGGGTATACCTGGAGGTGGTATAATGTGGTGTTTATGCTGCCACATCCACTGGACTCTAGGTAATTCAATATATGTATGGAGACTATGATTTGGTAAGTTCTGAACAAGGATATGAGCAGTATGTGAAATGTTTGTGATAAGGAGTATGGTTTAGATAAAACGGTCATGGCCACCTCAAACAATTTCAAAGCATGTTCATGTAAGGGGTGGAAACTGTTAGTGGTAAATATATTAATGAAGTTTGAGTTCTTACTAAAGTATTGCCATGGGTGGTATATATATATATATATATATATATATATGTATGTAACTGGTGATATGGGTCCCATTGATTGGCACCAGCAGATACCATATGTGATAAACACTTTACTCATCTACAAGATAACAAAGTGATTAAGTTATTTGGTTCCCCATTTTGTGCTCTGGAGCTTCTAATCATTCTACCGGGTATGAATCAAGGTATTTTCAAACTCATTGATATTGAGGAACTATTCTGCGGATGGAGACTTAGAGAAGGAATATACAATTGGAAATACAGCTCTATTCTCAGTGGAGTGGACAGGCTGGGTAACTGCAATCCTGCTTCTATTCACTCCATGAATACATTAGTTCATTAATTTGTAGACACTGAGCTAATATGCACAGAATTCTCTTTTATACAGCTGACCAAAATACAGCACATCTTGTTTTATTATAACATTCCTAAAAAAAATCTTACAAGCTTAAAAAGCTACATTCTGTAACATGAATTATAAAATTGTGTGTCTTACTACATTTTACTTTGGATAAACACTTCACAACATTGAAAAAAAAATCACCTTCATTTTTCTTGTTGTAATCTACTCCATGTGGATGGCAGCTGTAATTTCTGGAAGCAAAGTTGCGAACATGCACAATGTATGTGTCACCAACTTCAGCCCTCATGATAGGACCCATTAATCCCAGCCAGTCTGGTTTTTTTATTTCTACTGTGTACGTGTTATCTGTATATTGGACGTAGATGGCTTTCATATTGACGTTACCGATTCTATCGGGACCAGGTTGTAGATAAATCTTTGCCTGTCTGGATAGAAGGAAGATGAGAATTTATTAAAACATGATGGAAATAAAGAGGCAGTCCAACAGTTTTCATTCCAGGACCTTCATCAGGCCTGAAAATAAAAAGAAACGCAGGAGAGTGAGGGACATCTGTTTCTCTTGTGCCGAATAGTTATTCTGTACAAAATGTGCAATTCTCCAAAAAGGCAGTAATATAGTGTGGTTTGCCTATTACACAATATAGTGTTAGATAGCAAAAAATGACATTGGTTCGTGTTTATTATTTCCAATCTAAACACATAATAATCCTATATTATATACTTACTCATCCTCATCTATGGGTTTTCCAGAAATTATATTCATGCCTCCGGGGTTATAATTCCACTCCATTTCATGAATTCCTACGTAGAAGTCTCTGTCTTCCCCTACAACATCCCCAATGCAGCAGAGGCAGAGCAGACATGTTCCTAACAAATTCATTATCCCGGGATGATTCTGACAGGTCTATAGATTCCTTTATAAATGGCTTTGTACAATGCACCTTCTTTATGGAGCAGAAATCACAATGTCTCATTTGTTGACCTAAGGTAAATAAGGGACTCTGTCTTACCAAATGCCTGCAGGCAAAACTGTACTGTCAATTACTTAATTCTAATTAATATCTGGATGTGCCAGTAGATTTGCATAGAATTTTCCTTATGGCATTGAGCATTTCCATATAGTATATTTCAGGGACTACATGGACAACATCCACTCTGACAGAAGCCCCAATGTTAACCCAGAAATTCAAACACAAGACTATGTATCATAGTATTTTTTTCCCTTTGGTGTATTTTCAGCCATTTGGAAGGTCTTTGTTTCACCTTATGTATGATCATGTCTTTTTTTTCTAGTGATACATGTTCAGTTTTTCCTTTTCTAGCATGCACAAATTTTGGCTTCTTTTTGAGACTTTTTGTTGCAAATTTCTTAAATCCACATGGACACAAGCCACGTGAGGGGTTATATACAGGAGAGGTTACAAGCCATGTGAGGGGGTTATATACAGGAGAGGACACAAGCCATGTGATGGGTTATATACAGGAGAGGATACAAGCCATGTGAGGGGTTATATACAGGAGAGGATACAAGCCATGTGAGGGGTTATATATAGGAGAGGATACAAGCCATGTGAGGGGGTTATATACAGGAGAGGTTACAAGCCATGTGAGGGGGTTATATACAGGAGAGGACACAAGCCATGTGAGGGGGTATATACAGGAGAGGACACAAGCCACGTGAGGGGTTATATACAGGAGAGGTTACAAGCCATGTGAGGGGGTTATATACAGGAGAGGACACAAGCCATGTGAGGAGGTTATATACAGGAGAGGATACAAGCCATGTGAGGGGGTTATATACAGGAGAGGATACAAGCCATGTGAGGGGGTTATATACAGGAGAGGATACAAGCCATGTGAGGGGGTTATATACAGGATAGGATACAAGCCATGAGAGGGGTTATATACAGGAGAGGACACAAGCCATGTGAGCGGGTTATATACAGGAGAGGATACAAGCCATGTGCGGGGTTATATACAGGAGAGGACACAAGCCATGTGAGGGGGTCATATACAGGAGAGGACACAAGCCATGTGAGGCGGTTATATACAGGAGAGAATACAAGCAATATGAGGGGGTTATATACAGGAGAGGATACAAGCCATGTGAGGGGGTTTTATACAGGAGAGGACACAAGCCATGTGAGGAGGTTTTATACAGGAGAGGATACAAGCCATGTGAGGGGGTTATATACAGGAGGGGATACAAGCCATGTGATGGGTTATATACATGAGAGGATACAAGCCATGTGAGGGGTTATATACAGGAGAGGATACAAGCCATGTGAGGGGGTTATATACAGGAGAGGATACAAGCCATGTGAGGGGGTTATATACAGGATAGGATACAAGCCATGTGAGGGGGTTATATACAGGAGAGGATACAAGCCATGTCAGGGGGTTATAAACAGGAGAGGACACAAGCCATGTGAGCGGGTTATATACAGGAGAGGATACAAGCCATGCGAGGGGTTATATACAGAAGAGGACACGAGCCATGTGAGGGGGTTATATACAGAAGAGGATACAAGCCATGTGATGGGGTTATATACAGGAGAGGACACAAGCCATGTGAGGGGTTACATACAGGAGAGGATACAAGTCATGTGAGGGGTTATATACAGGAGAGGACACAAGCCATGTTAGGAGGTTATATACAGGAGGGGATAAAAGCCATGTGAGGGGTTATATACAGGAGAGGATACAAGCCCTGCGAGGGGGTTATATACAGGAGGGGATACAAGCCATGTGAGGGGGTTATATACAGGAGAGGACACAAGCCATGTGAGGGGGTTATATACAGGAGGGGATACAAGCTATGTGAGGTGTTATATACAGGAGAGGACACAAGCCATGTGAGGGGGTTATATACAGGAGAGGATACAAGCCATGTGAGGGGGTTATGTACAGGAGAGGACACAAGCCATGTGAGGGGGTTATATACAGGAGAGGATACAAGCCATGTGAGGGGGTTATATACAGGAGGGGATACAAGCCATGTGAGGGGGTTCTATATAGAAGAGGATACAAGCCATGTGAGGGGGTTATATACAGGAGAGGATACAAGCCATGTGAGCGGGTTATATACAGGAGAGGACACAAGCCATGTGAGGGAGTTATATACAGGAGAGGACACAAGCCATGTGAGGGGGTTATATACAGGTGAGGATACAAGCCATGTGAGGTGTTATATACAGGAGAGGACACAAGCCATGTGAGGGGTTATATAAAGGAGAGGACACAAGCCATGTGAAGGGGTTATATACAGGAGAGGACACAAGCCCTGTGAGGAGGTGGACACTACTTAAAATTTTTGGATTTGAGGCGGTCTCCTACATTTTTAAGCACTCTGGTCACTACTTGTAGCTCTTGTTTCCAAGTATAGAGAGAATAAAATGCCAGTCATCAAATCAATCAATCACTGAGCCTTCCCCCAGGAAATGCACAGGATCTGGAAGAATTCTCTGCCAGGCTGGACCCGTTTAGACCAGGTCTAGTGTCTGCCGGATGTACTGCTGGCGGGGGTTTCTGCCCCTTGTCGCAGTCCCCGTCACAGGTTTACCCTCAGCCGTCATGTCCGGCCATGCTTCAGCTCCCATCCACGGCGCCTCTCTTTACTTCTTAAAGAAATGGGGCGTTTCCCAGCTGCACCAGTTTGCACCTCCAGCCATATACTGCATGACCTTTTCACACCTGAGCAAAGGTTCTTAGCTTGCTAGTCCTGCTGTATGGTGTTTGTTTCTGTTCTCTACCTGTGGGTAATCCCGGCTTGTTCCTGATTTTGATCTGATCTGCGCTCCCTGAAATACGACCCTGGCTTGTTTCTCGAACCCGTGCTGCCTGCCACGACCCTCTGCCTGTCCCCGGATTCTGATTATTTGATGCCTGCCTGCCTTTACTACGGACTATTACTGAATACCCTTGTCTGACCCATTGGTACCATGTACCAGTGTTTCTGTGCACGCCGGGCCAGCTGCTATCCATGTAAAAGGGGTTAAAGGGTGAATACCGGAGAGGTCCAGGTATAAAGCACTTAGTGTGTGGCCCAAAGTCAAACCACTTAGGTAGCACAGTGGCTTCAAAACCCATTGCTTGTTACACTTTAGTAAGTACAGCGGGCTGGGGAGTTCATGAAAAATGTAGCTACTTTTCTGTGTATGGGACCCTATGGGGAAGGTAAGTTAATCAGGGAACCTTCTAAGCACCTTCTGTATAATTCTGCCATTATTCTCTTTTTAAAAGAGTGTCGCTTTTATGTTCTGCTTTTCATAGTTTCATAGTAGTTTGGATAGAAAAAGATGCAGGTCAATAAAGTCCAATCTATAAGTCATATGGTGTTAAACCCTACTCTGCTGATGCCAATTGGTCAAACTTAGGGAAATTTCCTTCCTGACCCCAATGAGCCATTCAGAATAACTGCCTGACACTCCTTTGTCCAACTTCTAACACTGGCTCCATCTGATTTGGCAAATGTTATTTCATTAAATTTATTGGTATTCAAATTGACATCAAGCTTCTCCTGTAAATAATTTATTAGGACCATAATCATCTAAACAATGGACAGAACACTACATATTATATAAGCAATTATTCTGTGTAATAATGTGTAAAGATTAGCGGGTTGTGGACCCACTGTGGTATTCAACTGGTTTGTCTTTAGGCTGCACATTATGGGCGTTATCCCCGGAAGTCTTTATTATTCACCCTTCCAACCCTATGCAGAGATCTGGACTTTGGTATGGAGAGATAACACGGCTAGTACCCATTATGGTGGTCCCAGTGTGAATAGCAGTGAGTACAGAGAGACCGATGTGTGACACCGAGAGATCAGGCAAACTGTCAGGATTCAGGGGTAATGGACCCACTGAACCATCTGCGGACGATGACGTTTTCACCAGAGCCCGCCGCAAAGTGTGTTGGACCTGCTGCAATGTGGCACCTGCAAGCAGGTACAAGCAACACTTTGCGGTTGCGGCCAAGGCAAGGTATCAGAGTCATGAGGCAGAATTGTAGTCTAGGACAAGCAGGGGGTCAAGACATAGTCCGGAACAGAACCAGGGAAACAACAGGAAATCTGAATACTAGCAAGGAGCATGCAGGAACAAGATTTCTCAATGGCACGAGGCAAACCGATCCAGCAGGAGACACTACACAATGGACAGAACACTACACATTATATAAGCAATTATTCTGTGCAATAATTTGTAAAGATTAGCGGGTTGTGGACCCACTGTGCTATTCAACTGGTTCACAGGCCAGTGGCAATTATCGGTGCGCTGGCCCTTTAAATATCAGAATGCCAACGTGTGCCCTAGGAGGTCGCTGGAGCGAGGAGACCGCCGGTGGAATGTGGACAGGTAATCAGGGCTGCTGCAAGCAAGAGGGGGCACAGGGAGGCATACAGGTGCGCCTGCGACACTGGATATGGGCCGCAGGAGCATCTGTGACACAAACTAATAGTCAGAACAGTCCAACAGCATATGCAGCAATCAAGTCAGAAGTCAGGGACATGCAGCAAACCATCAAAATCCAGGAAACAAGTCAGAGGTCAGGCCAGGCAGATATGGATCAGTGTCAGGTCAAGACAGGATCTGTAATGGAGTAGAATACTGATATATGGAGCAGAAATAGAGTCAGGAAATAAAGCTGTGGTCAAACTAAGGAAATCCAATACACAGAAGAACAGCACATCTTTGCAAGGATCAAAGAACCACAAAACTCAGTGAACTGTTGGGGGGGGGGGGGGGGATCAACAGGTTAGCTGTGCACACACTGGCCCTTTAATTATCATCAGCTAACAGGCGGACGCAACTTAGGACCCAGCAGCTGATGGCTGAGGTGCATGGCAAGCAGCAGGTAAGGAAACAGGACAGTGCCTACGGCAAGTAATTTGGCAATGGACATGGATTGCCAATGTTACAGAATATCCCATTTGTTCTCTTAGAAGAAAGCTTTGTTAGTTAGGCATCACTGAAACAATTGCAAACACAGGGCCCAACTATATGATAGGTCCAAGTTACTAAGCAATGCTGGCTGGTGAAATAGAGGCTGCATTCACACAATTATAATTTATAATTGAAAAATAGAGAAGCATATTGGTGTGTCGCCAGATAATATGAGGGAATCAGTCACTGATTTAGTTGTAGGCATCTACGTTTACAAGATATCTGAAGATGTGAGAAAGCAGAGTGTTATAAGCAGAGTGTTATAAGCAGAGGTGTTGCTGGGGTGGTAAAAGATCCGGGGCACGGGTCCCAATCCATATGTACCACACTTTCAGTAATACCCACTCCTGTACATAACCCCCTTACATTTGGTTGTGTCAATAACAACTTTACTTACGGTATATACAGCTACAGACAACACAGGAGAAATCTCTACTTGATACATCCAGTGACTGCAGGTGACGTGTCCTCTATCTTCTCCATTAGGCCCGGCATCACCGCATCTCCTCTTCAGCCACGTGTCCTCCCCTGTGGAGTTCACCACACAGACATCTTATGTTCCTCATTGTCCCTACATCTTGGTTCCCTGACAGTGTTATCCTGCTGCTACCCCTTATACGCTCCCAAAATACTGTAAGGCAGCGATCACACATTTTCCGTGCATTTAAACACCAGGTGCTCATTACCGATTGCATGCATTTCACTGGAAACACATATGCAATCAAATCAAGGTCTGTCCTATTGCCATGCGTAAATGATAAATGGGTGCGCTTGTAACCAAAAATGAAATAAGATCTCCAGATGTGACAGAATTCACACTATTTATTGATTTTTAATGTTATATCAATAAATAGTGTGAATTCTGTCACATCTGGAGATCTTATTTCATTTTTGGTTACAAGCGCACCCATTTGGCTCTTCCTCTTTTTTGCACTCCTGTATCATTTACGTTACGGTGCCGTTGGTTACCGGTTCTTTGGAGAGCGTAGGAGTAGCTGCAGTAACCGAGGTAGGTTTATAATTAAGAAACCTTTTCCCTCCGAATGGATAACTTTACCACTTACTAACACCTTACCCACCTTCTCACCTTAATTGACACAGACCTATCCCCACGTTATTACGCGAGGCGCCATCCTCTTCCGTTGTTGTTTTTGTTTTCTTTCTTCTATTGCCATGCGTGAATGCCCCCCAAAAAAATTCCTTATACATCCCCGCCAGTAATGTCCCCCACACAGCCCCCCAGGTATATCCCCACAAAGACCCCCAGTAATGTCTCCCACAAAGCCCCTCAGTAATGTGCCCACACAGACCCCCAGTAATGTCCCCACACATCCCCCCAGTAATGTCCACCACACAGCCCCCCCAGTAATATGCTCACACAGACCCCAGTATTGTCTCCCACAAAGCACCCCAGTAATGTGCCCATACAGCCCGTGAGTAATGTCTCCTTTACAACCCCCCAGTAATAACTCCACACAGCCCCCCACTAATGTTCTCACACAGCCCTTCAGTAATGTGCCCACATTTCAGCCTAGAAATGTCCCCCACACATGTCCCCAGAAATGACCCCAACAGCCACCTTGTAATGTCCCCCACACACACACCTAGTTATGTCCTCACACAGCCCTCCAGTAATGTGCCCAAACAGACGCTCAGTAATGTCTCCCACACATCCCTCAGTAATGTGCACACATAGCCCTTAAGTAATCACCCCCACATAGCCCTTCAGTAATGTCTCCACATAGCCTCCCAGTAATGTCCCCACACATCCCCCCAGTAATGTCCACCGCACAGCCCCCCCAGTAATATGCTCACACAGACCCCAGTTTTGTCCCCCACACAGCCTCCCAGTAATGTCCCCACACAGCCCCCCAGTATTGCTCCCACAGAGCTTCCTAAGTAATGTCCCCCACGCAGCCCCCCTAGTAATGTCCCCACACAGCTCCCCATTAATGTCCCCAACACAGCCCCCCGGTAATGTCCCCTACACAGCCCCCGTGTAATGTTCACACACAGCCCTTCTGTAATGTGCCCACACTTCCACCTAGAAATGTCCCCCACACATCCCCCCAGAAATAACCCCTACACAGCCCCCTAGTAATGTCCCCCAAACAGACCCTAGTAATGTCCTCACACAGCCTTTCAGTAATGTCCCCACACAGGCCCCCAGTAATGTCCCCACAGAGCCCTATAGTAATGTCCCCCACACAGCCCGCAGTAATGTGCCCACAATTCCGCCTAGAAATGTCCTGCACACAGCCCCCCAGTAATGTCTCCCACACAGCCCCCCAGTAATGTTTCCTACACAGTCCCCCAGTAATGCCCCCTTAAATACCCTTAGTAATGTCCCCCACACTGCCCCTCAGTAATGTGCCCACACTGCACCCATAAATGTCCCCTACACAGCCTCCCAGTAAAGTCCCCACACAGCCCCCCAGTAATGTCCCCCACACAGCCCACCAGTAATGTCCCCACACATCCCCCTAGTAATGTCCTCACATAGCCCTCCATTCATTAAGGTGCCCACACAGCTCCCCAGTAATGTCTCCCACAGAGCCCTGTAGTAATGTCCCCCACACAGCCCGCAGTAATGTGCCCACACTTCCGCCTAGAAATGTCCTGCACACAGCCCCCCAGTAATGTCTCCCACACAGCCCCCCAGTAATGTTTCCTACACAGTCCCCCAGTAATGCCCCCTTAAATACCCTTAGTAATGTCCCCCACTCTGCCCCTCAGTAATGTGCCCACACTGCACCCATAAATGTCCCCTACACAGCCCCCCAGTAAAGTCCCCACACAGCCCCCCAGTAATGTCCCCCACACAGCCCACCAGTAATGTCCCCACACATCCCCCTAGTAATGTCCTCACATAGCCCTCCATTAATGTGCCCAAACAGTGCCCCCAGTAATTTCTGACAAACCCCCCAAGTAATGTGCCCACACAGCCCCCTAGTAATGTCCCCATAGATCCCCCCCAGTAATGTCCCCCACACAGTTGCCATTAACATCCCCCACACATCCCCCTAGAAATGTCCCCTACACAGCCCCCCAGTAATTTCCCCACAAAGTTCCCTCTGTGATGTCCCCTACAAAGCCCCCCAGTACTGGCCCCACACAGCCCTCCACTAATGTGCACAAATAGCCCCTCAGTAATGTCCCCCACACATCCCCCCAGTAATGTCCCCACACAGTTCCCCCAGTAACGTCCTCAAACAGCCCCCTAGTAATGTCCCCCTCACAGCCCACAGGTAATGTCCCTCTCACAACTCCCCAGAAATGTCTCCCACACAGTCCCCCGGTAATGTCCCCACACATACACCCCAGTAATGTCCTCACACAACCCTCCAGTAATGTACCCACACAGCCCCCAATAACATGTCAACACAGCCCCCCAGTAATGTCTCCATTACAGCCCCCCAGTAATGTTCTATGGCTGTGGCCTCTCAGTAAATATGGATACTATCTCCGCCAGATTGGACATGTTTAGACCAGGACTGATCTGACGGAGTGTTCTGCTATAGCTTCCTCTGCTTTTTCATGCTCCTGCCCATCCCATGGATGGAGCTGCAGAGTGAGCATGCATTTGAAATTGCTTAATACAGACTGTGCCAGTAGATTTGCATAGAATTTTCCTTATGGCATTGAGGATTTCCATATAGTACATTGAGAGACTACACGAACAACATTGACTCTGGCACAAGCCCTAATGTTAACCCAAAAATTCAAATAGATGATGAAGACTCCAAGTTCGGTCTATGTGGTTATAGCTTTTATTGGATCCTCATCTGCAGCTCGTATTTCCAACTATGGGGAGAATAAAATTCCAGTCATCAAATCACTGAGCCTTCCCTGCGGAAACGCACAGGATCTGTAAGAATTCTCTGCCAGGCTGGACCCGTTTAGACCAGGTCTAGTTTTCACCAGACGCTTAAGTAAATACAGCGGGCTGGGGCATTCACGAAAAATGTAGCTACTTTTCTGTGCATAGAACCCTATGGGGAAAGTAAGTTAATCAGAAAACCTTCCAAGCACCTTCTGTATCTTTCTGCCATTATTCTCTTTTGAAAAGACCCGATGCCGATGTAAACCGGACCTAAGTCCCTTTTACATTCTGCTTTTCATAGTTTCATAGTAGATAAGGTTGAAAAAAGATACAGATCAATAAAGTCCAACCTATTAGTCATATGGTGTTAAACCCTACAACGCTGATTCCAAATAGTCAAAATTAGGGAAATTTCCTTCCTGACCCCAATGAGGCATTCAGAATAACTTCCTGACACTCCTTTGTACAATTTGTAACACTGGGAGCATCTGATCTGGCTGTCAGGCTTGCGGGTTGTGGATCCTCTGGACCACTGCAGACGATGACTCAAGCCACTACCTGGGACCGGAGTCTAAGTGGTACCCCGTTTTCACCAGAGCCTGCCGCAAAGCGGGTTAGACATGCTGCAGCGTGGTACCATCAGGTCGTTCCACAGGCGTGACTTGTCTGCAGTGGCAGCCAAGGTTGAGGTACAGGAACGGCAGACAATCTCAAGGTCAGGTTCAGGCACAGGGTCAGGGCAGGCGGCAGAGATGCAACGTCAGAGTCCAATCCGGGGTCAGCAACAGGAGGTCCAAGCAGTGGGGTACAGGAACACAGCACACAGGACAGCAGCACGGAGGAACACTGGTACACAGGACGGCAGCACAGAGGAACACTGGTACACAGGATGGGAACACCGAGGAACACAGAGGGACACAGGAACGCAGGAGACAGAGAAACGCAGGATACACAGGAACGCAGGCAAATCGTAGAAGAGCTTTCTCTCAGGCTGTGAGGCACAAAGATCCGGCAGGGCTTGCAGGAAGAGGCAGGCTTCTATAGAATTGAGCAATATGGCCAGCGCCAATTAATGGCGAGCTGGCCCTTTAAATCTGGAGAAGGTGCCGCGAGCATGCCCTAGCAGTCGGGGACGCGCGCGCACAGCGGAGGGGAGCGAGCCAGGAGCTGGGACAGGTGAGACGCACTGGCGGCGCGCTGGCGAGGAGAAAAAAGAGCAGGGGTGAGTCCGCGACGCGCGATATGGGTCGCGGGACCACCCATGACACTGGCAAATTTTATCTCATCTCATTTATTGGTATTCAATCAAGCTTCTCTTGTATTCCATGTATTTCAGAGAAAATTTAAAATAATTTATTAGGACCATAATCATCTAAACAATGGATAGAACACTACACCTTCTGTAAGCAATTATTCTGTGTAATAATGTGTAAAGATCAACGGGTTGTGGACAGTGTTCTTCATTATTCACCCTTTCAACCCTATGCAGAGATTTGGACTTTGGTGTGAATAGCAGCGGACACAGAGACAACGATGCCTGACACCGAGAGATCAGGCAAACAAATTCTCAGAACAGTCCAATAGTCAGGGCAGGCAACAATCCAAAGGAATCAACGTGACAAGCCAAAGGTCTTGGACAGGCAGCAAACCATCAGAATCCAGGAAACAAGCCAGAGGTCAGGCCAGGCACATATGGATCAGCATCAGGTCAAGACAGGATCTTCAATGGAGTCGAAAATACTTTTATGTGGAGCAGAAACAAAGGAAATCCATTACACAGAAGAACAGCACAACTTTGCAAAGATCAAATAACCACAACACTCAGGAACCTCCCACTGCGCTGGTTGGGGGGGAACAGGTTAGCTGTGCACACACTGGCGCTTAAGTATCATCAGCTAACATGTGGACCTGTGAAGGCCTGAAGACCCTGATGTGCATGGCAAGAAGCAGGATCGGAAACAGGTGGCTATGGCAGGTAATATGGCAGTGGGCACGGATCGCCCATGTTACATAATATTCTATTTGTTCTGTTAGAAGAAAGCTTTGTTAGTTAGGAATAAGTGAAACTATTGTAAGAACAGGACACAATTAGACTCATGCAGCCAACAATACGATAGGTCCAAGTTAATAAGGAATGCTGGCTGGTAATATAGACACTGCATTCACACAATTATAATTAATAATTGAAAAATACGGGCTTAATAAATTGGCGCACATTCTGTCTCCACATTCATGAAGGTGAAATAGAACTTAGTATACCATCTCTAAGCTCATCTATTTCTGCACCAAAAATTGGGCCCAAAAAGTGTTGGGAACCTAGAAGTCTAAGATAAATTTTGGATTGTTTAAAAAGCATTGTATTGTGCACAAAAAGTAAAAAAAACAACAAAAAAAGTTAGAAAGCCAATAATGTATGCCCTCCTGTTAGTGTGTTGGTTTGTTGCACTGCAAATGATAGAACACTACCTGGCCATATTTCCTGCTCAGCCACTCATATCCTATGGAGCCACGTTCACCCCTCCATCTCTACCCAACCAAAACGGGCTCTAAACTTGTTTGTGGCTTAATTTTACTTGCATGTAGCCTAAAACAGGTGATCAGTGGTCTGGGTGATCCCCACTCATCTGATACGTGTGACTAGTGATGAGCAGACCTAAGACAGTTTCAGTCCCGACCCAAACCCCCATCAGTAACATCCATGATTAGTGGCCAAAGCTACTGGTGGCATTTAAATCTCAGTCGCGTGTGGGCTCTGACAATTTGGGGTGAAACACCCATCCCCATAATGTCACAAGCATTACTGGCAAGTAAGTCCCGGGGCATTGATTTAAAAAGTACTAAAGAGATAAGACCTGCCAAACCAACACTCACTAAAGAGATAACACCCTCCAAACCAAGACTCACTTCCAAAAACCTGAACCAGCAAAGTACAGTACAGATCCAAACTTTGCGGTTTAAGTCCGCTCAACACTACTGATTACCTATTCTGAGAATGTTGTTGCTCATCAATATACGACAACAGCTTCCCACAGAGAACCCCTATAACTTTCTCTTTCTTTGGTTATGGTCCTTTCTGCTAACCAATAAATAATAGCTTGTTATCTCTATATAATGGAGCTGAAATGCTAAATATAGTTTATATATAAGACCATTTTAAGTATAGCATTTGAGAATTTAAAGAGATCCTGCCTTTAAAAATTAGCCTTAAAACCACAATCAGTATATTGTCAAGAAGCTGAACAGTTTTTGGATCATATTTCTTTCATATCCTGGTCTGGTGGCATCATCCAGAAAATCAACTTTGACGTGAGATGTAAATTGTTTGTATAAAGTCAGCTAGGTGGAGAGTTTAACACTGAAGTCAAGCTCTGGCACAGCAATACAGGAGCTGCAAGGAATCTCCCCAGTTCACCCACACACTGCAACCCAGCCTATCTCCAGAAGCGGTGTGGCAGAAGTATCACAGGCAGGGAAGCAGCTGCAGAACAACCCTGGGGGAATCAACACCAACCTCCTCCTTCCACTGCACCCCTCTCTGCTGAACTGACACCTGACACACACCTTGGGCATGCACGGTACAGGAGATACCCCAGAGGCCCCTTACCACCTTCTTCAGCTCCCTTGTCCCCAGCACCATGCTCCCCAGCCTCTCCGGACACTGACATAGGGGTGAATCCATCGCTGACCCGATACGGAGCCCCATCACCTACCTGGGCATCCTCTCCTGCGTCACTACCTCAAACACCTCAGGAAAACTTTTTGCACAAACTTCCCATGAAAGATAATTTTCAGCTTTTGATCTCAGAAGTTAAGGATACCTTTAAAACAAACACATTGCCGAGGTACGTCAGGACCTCCAACATATGACAGATTGGAAGCGCTGGACAGAGCGCAACGACACCAGATGTTACCAGTCTAGCCAACAAACCACCGTCTCTTCTCAATCCTGTGCCTTAAGAGATGTAATGAGAAATTTGGGAGACCTAGACAACAGAGGATGGCACAATAATATAAGGGTCTGTGGAGTTCTTGAGGTAGAAGGCAGGGAAGATGTATTGCAGACACTGACTACCCTTTTTCTGCTATCCTGGCCAAGCCTGCCATGCAAGTGAAGTTTGATCTCACAGGGCACTGCGGCCCAAGTCCTCAAATGCGACAAGCGACATTATTTGTTGTCTACGCGATTTTAAACTCAAAGAACGAATTATGCTTGCAGCTAGGAGGCAACACGATTTCAACTTTGAAGGCTGTAAGGTCCAGCTATACCAGGACCTATTATGGCTCACCCTACAGAAAAGCAGTCTCCTTCTGTCTCTATTAGATATCCTGCAGAAAAATGGTGTCTTATATCGTTGGGGCTTCCTGTCCATGCCAACAGATGGAAAGCATGCAACTCTGAGATCCTTTGAAGACCTGGGACCCTTCTGCTCCATCTGGGACTTGCCACCCCAGAAACAGACTAGAAACTGAATATGCCAGCGCTTACTCCTCCACTGTTATGGCAGCAGAAAAGAAGACAACCGGCATCCCAGAACTCCACACAGGACTCCCCGACTTGATTTTCACCATGTTCCTTCATATATCTTTTACATAGTGTGGGGTATTGCTCAGGTGTAAGCTAGGTAGCGGTCGCAGACAGAGGGAAAGAGACAGTTCTCAGTTCAGTTCAGTGTTTATTCACACCACAAAACAAATGGAACAAAAATCCAGCATTGTCTTCATGCTTGTTTAAAACATAAACATACAGACCAGGCTTGGCCTTCTCACCCAGTAGCAGGGTCTTCACAAATAGTCCAAATTGTTGGTGTAAGTTCACACCTTGCAGAAGCTGCTGCATAGCACTTAGTCCATTTAAAGTCCAAAACAGCCAACCTGTCCTCCTAGACAGGACACGTGTTTGCTCTTGGAACAAGCTTCTCCCTCTGAGACTAGAGCTCACTCCTCTCTCTTGTGCACACTTCCAGCTCAGCTTTGTTAGCTGGAACACCCTGAAAACCCGGTTTGGACCGGTGCTTGAAGTTTGGTCCGGTGCTTGATTTCAGCTTGCTGCATTACTCTGAACAACACAAGCTGAGAGGATAATACCTCCCATCCAGCAACAAACCCCTGACTGTGTCACATACCCCCTCCCTTTGTTCAACCTTGAGGGGATGAACACTCGCCAGACAGTGCACCCGGGACAGGGCATCTGCATTCCCCTGTAGCCGGCCTGCTCTGTGTTCCACTGTGAATTTGAAGTTCTGTAGAGACAAGAACCATCTGGTGACCCGAGCATTCCTCTCCTTGGCCTGGCTCATCCACTTGAGAGGTGAATGGTCAGTCACCAGTCGGAACTTCCTCCCCAACAGATAATAGCGGAGAGACTCGAGTGCCCACTTGATGGCTAGGCACTCCCTCTCCACTATACTGTACCTGGTTTCGGCTGGGGTGAGCTTGCGACTCAGGAACCCAATAGGATGCTCTTCCCCATTAATTTCCTGAGATAGTACAGCACCGAGGCCCACTTCAGAGGCATCGGTCTGTACTACAAACTCCCTCTTGAAGTCGGGTGTCACCAGGACTGGTGACCCGCACAAGGCCGACTTCAAAGCGGAAAAAGCCTTCTCCGCTTGGTCATTCCAGCGAACCATCACTGTCTTACGTCCCTTCAGGAGCCCTGTCAATGGAGCCGCTACAGTAGCAAAATGGGGAATAAATCTCATATAATACCCCACCATCCCCAGGAATGACTTTATTTGCCTGGTGGTGACAGGTCGTGGCCAACTCCGTATTGCCTCTACCTTATTCATCTGGGGTTTGATGACTCCACGCCCAATGATATAGCCTAAGTACCGTGCCTCCTCTAGCCCTATGGCACATTTCTTTGGGTTAGCAGTTAGCCCGGCCCTACGGAGGGAGTCTACTACAGCCTGCACTTTTGCCAGATGACTCTCCCAGTCAGCACTGAAAATGACAATATCATCGAGGTACGCTGACGCGTAACGCCGATGTGGACGAAGCACAATGTCCATTAAACGCTGGAACGTGGCCGGGGCGCCATGCAGGCCAAAGGGTAACACTTTATACTGAAATAGTCCCTCAGGTGTGATAAAGGCAGTTTTCTCCTTGGCAGCCTCCGTCAAGGGCACTTGCCAGTACCCTTTAGTGAGGTCCAAGGTAGAAAAATACCTGGCCTGTCCTAAGCGCTCAATTAGCTCGTCCACCCGGGGCATGGGATAAGCATCAAATTTGGACACTTCGTTCAGTTTACGAAAATCGTTACAGAAACGTAGCGTCCCATCTGGTTTGGGTATCAAAACTATTGGGCTTGCCCACTCACTTCTTGACTCTTCAATTACGTCCAGCCGCAGCATCAACTGTACTTCCTCCGTGATGGCTTGTCGCCGAGCTTCGGGCACCCGGTACGGCTTTAGCCGGACTTTTGCCCGGGGCTCCGTGACAATGTCATGTTGGATTACGGAAGTACGTCCAGGGAGGTCAGAGAACACGTCCGTGTTCCGACTAATGAACTCCTTGGCCTCTTGAGCCTGTTTAGGGGAAAGGCTGTCAGCAATGCGCACTGTGGCAGCCGCTTCCCCGGGAACAGTTGGAGGTACTGGTTTCCCTTCCCCTAAACATACCGGCTGCGGGGTGCTCCCAACGCAGGTCTCCCTATCTCTCCAAGGCTTTAGCAAATTGACATGGTAGACCTGCTCTGGCTTCCGTCGCCCTGGCTGATGTACCTTGTAATTTACATTGCTTACCTTTTCCAGAATTTCGTAAGGGCCTTGCCACCTTGCGAGGAACTTACTGTCTACCGTTGGTACTAAAACCAAGACTCTGTCTCCTGGGTTAAAGCTCCGCACCTTAGCTACTCTATTGTAGACCTGACTCTGGGCTCGCTGAGCCGCCTCCATATGTTCCCTGACAAGGGGCAACACTGTCTCCATCCGCTCCTGCATCTTAGTGACATATTCAATGACACTCTTATGCGGAGTGGGCTGTTGCTCCCATGCCTCTTTGGCCACGTCCAGCAAACCTCGGGGATGTCTGCCATATAGTAATTCAAAGGGCGAGAACCCAGTAGAGGCCTGGGGCACCTCTCGCACTGCGAACATAAGATAGGGCAGAAGCAGATCCCAGTCCCTTCCATCCTTGGACACTGCTCTTTTCAGCATATTTTTCAAAGTTTGATTAAATCTCTCCACCAGGCCGTCTGTTTGGGGGTGGTAAACTGAAGTCCTTAACTGTTTAATCCCCAGCAACTTGCAGAGTTCCTTCATGACCTTCGACATGAAGGGAGTCCCCTGGTCTGTCAGAATCTCCTTAGGTATCCCAACCCTTGAAAACATCTCCATTAACTCCTTAGCTATAAGTTTGGCAGAGGTATGACGCAGTGGCACTGCTTCTGGATACCGGGTTGCGTAGTCAAGGACAACTAAAATATGTTGGTGACCCCTAGCAGATTTAGGTACTGGACCCACAAGGTCCATGGCAATTCTCTCAAAAGGTACCTCGATAATTGGGAGGGGTACTAGGGGACTGCGGAAGTGCTGCTGGGGGCTAGTTATTTGACAGGTCGGACAGGACTTACAAAACTCTTCCACTTCTTTGAACACACTGGGCCAGTAAAATCGCTGTAGTATACGGTCCTGGGTTTTCTGCGGCCCAAGGTGTCCACCTAAAACATGTTGGTGAGCAAGATCCAGTACCATCCTACGATATGCCTGAGGCACTATTAATTGTTCAACATTCTCACCCCGTAGTTGGGTGACCCGATACAGTAAATTATGGTGAACCACAAAACGAGGAAAAACTGCCTCAGCTCCTGGTTGTTGTGGCTCACCTTCAACCATTAACACATTCCCCCAGGCTCGGGACAGAGTCTGGTCCCGGAGTTGCGCCGTACCAAAATTGTCACCAGAGACGTTTAAGTCTGACAATTCAGGGCCTGGCGGCAAGTCCTCTACTTCCCCAACCATTACATTCATTGGTAGTGTCTCCCCATCATCCACCGAAGTGGCGGTCACCCCTACCGCTGGCCCTTCCGCCTCGGGTTCCCAAGGTTCTGGTTCTAGGTCTGGAACATGACCTTCAGCTATTGCTCTCCCTGACCCCTGGGGACTGACATGCAGTAACGATGGCCATAGTGCAGAGAATAATGGAAAGTCTCTTCCTATAATTAGGTCATAGGGCAGATTTGATGCTACTGCCACCTCGTGGACTTTCCTCCCAGCAGGTGTTTTTATGACCACCAGTGCGGTTGGATAATCTTTTAAGTCTCCATGAATACACAATACTCGAACCTTGCGACTAGTGAGCTGAGAGGGTAGCGCCAGGGTATCCCGTACTATGGTCACTAGGCTCCCTGAGTCAAGTAGTGCATTAGCCCTGCACCCATCAACGGACACTGGGCACATGGGAGGTGCCCTATCTGCATCCAGGACGTCAGCGGTACATACAGGCCGTGCATAGAAGGAAGTACGGCGAGCGTACCCACAGTCCATAGGTTCGGAGGCCAAGGGGCAATTTGCAGCCACATGTCCCAGGACATGACAGCGCCAACAGCGGAGTGTGGGGATCTCACGAATCTTTGTGGAACGTTGTTTGGACATCGTTGGGGAGCTACTCCCAGCAGAAGGTCGGGGCTTTTCCTCAGTCACTGCAAGTGGGGGTGAGGGACGGGGTGGCTTACGTGTAGGGGTACAGTCCCGCACAAAGTCCTGGGTGGCTATATAACGTTCGACCAGACCAACCAGCTGGTCTAAATTACCTGGGTCACCTTGACCTACCCAGCGCTGAATGGCAACCGGCAGAGTGCGCACAAAACGGTCTACCACCACCCTCTCCACTATTTGGGCTGGGGTTAAAGTCTCAGGCTGAAGCCACCTTTTTACCAGGTGCAGTAGGTCATAAGCTTGAGACCTGGCAGCTCGGGATTCCACAAACCCCCACTGATATACACGTTGGGCCCGCACATAAACATTGACTCCCATGCGTGCCAGGATCTCACCTTTCAACTTCTTGTAGTCCAGGGCATCCTCCTGAGTGAGGTCAAAATATGCCTTTAACGCATCGCCAGTCAGGAACGGGGCCACCACTTCAGCCCACTGGTCAGGCTGCAGCCCCTCACGCTCTGCCGTTCTCTCGAACACCGCCAGGAAGGCCTCTACGTCATCCTCCGCTGTCAGCTTTCTCAGCGCAGTTCGGACTCTCTCTCTGGCCGCAGGCTGTAGCTGGGTCACCACTGTTGGAGTCTCACGCAGCGCCTTTATTTGTTGTAGCAGTAAGTCGTTAGTCTGTTGCTGGGCCTGCATAGCCTCAGAGTGTGCCATCTGCTGTTGAACATTAGCTTGCACAAGTTGTTTAATCAGCTCCTCCATCTTGTCCGGTGATGCTAGCTGAAACTTTGCAGGTTTAATCCACGACATGAAATGGTGCCCAGAAAAAAAAACTCCGGTTTTGCACCACCCTCACTGCGTTTTGCCCGCTCCAAGCCACCAATTGTGGGGTATTGCTCAGGTGTAAGCTAGGTAGCGGTCGCAGACAGAGGGAAAGAGACAGTTCTCAGTTCAGTTCAGTGTTTATTCACACCACAAAACAAATGGAACAAAAATCCAGCATTGTCTTCATGCTTGTTTAAAACATAAACATACAGACCAGGCTTGGCCTTCTCACCCAGTAGCAGGGTCTTCACAAATAGTCCAAATTGTTGGTGTAAGTTCACACCTTGCAGAAGCTGCTGCATAGCACTTAGTCCATTTAAAGTCCAAAACAGCCAACCTGTCCTCCTAGACAGGACACGTGTTTGCTCTTGGAACAAGCTTCTCCCTCTGAGACTAGAGCTCACTCCTCTCTCTTGTGCACACTTCCAGCTCAGCTTTGTTAGCTGGAACACCCTGAAAACCCGGTTTGGACCGGTGCTTGAAGTTTGGTCCGGTGCTTGATTTCAGCTTGCTGCATTACTCTGAGCAACACAAGCTGAGAGGATAATACCTCCCATCCAGCAACAAACCCCTGACTGTGTCACAATAGTTAATATGGGGTCAAAGGTTTTTCAAAATTTTCCCATTTCCTTACCCCACCTGTTTTTTCTGACTGTAACTCTACCAACAAGGGTTATTGTGGTATGGTGATGCTGTATTGCAGTTGCCTACTCAGGACTTTCTTTATTGCTATTTAGCCTATGGGTCATCAGGGTTCAATAAATCCTTCTACGGATTTTCTAGATGGTCACTTATACCTACATTTTCTTGTTGAAACGGTTTTGGCACTACAGCAGAGTGATCATAGGACGACCTGTTTTTTTATATAGACTAGGGGATTCCTAATGGTTGTTGCCCCGACCGGTACATAGTATCCCTGGCTAAGGAATGTGCACCGGAGCGCCCCTTTCAGTGCAGAATTTTGTGCCACGTCGTGTATGATGCAGCTGCAACACAAATAAGTCGTGTATGACACGTCTTAAATACATGAACATGCAGTTTGCACATAAAAGAACGTGCAAGTTCAACAGAAAATCCATGAATATTTGAATAAAAAATGATCACACAGGTCCCAAATTAAAATACCGTATTTTCTGGACTATAAAACACACTTTTTAGCAAGAAAAAATCTTGCTAAAAAGTCCCTGTGTCTTATAGTCCGGAGGTCAGGAGGATCCAGCTCTGCCAGACCCTCCTGACCTCTGTACGGGAGATCGGGTGATGCCCAGATACAGACCTGCACCCGATCTCCCTGAGAGGAGCCTCTGTACTGCTCTCTTCCTACAGGACCTGCGGTTATGTCAGAATCATGTGACTGATCACATGATTCTTACATCACCACAGGTCTCATACTGCCATGCTGCCATGGGACAGGGTAAGAAGAAGGAGAATGGGGGTAGTATGTATGTATGTGTGTGTGTGTGTGTATATAGCTGAGATGAGTGTGCATAGGTGAGCAGAGTGTGCGTAGGTGAGCAGACTGTGTGTAGGTGAGCTGAGTGTGTGTAGGTGAGCTGAGTGTGTGTAGGTGAAATGAGTGTGTAAAGGTGATCTGTGTGTGTAAAGGTGATCTGTGTGTGTATGTGGATGGATGATGCAGAGCTGAGTTTGTAAATTTATGTCTGTGTGTGCCGTGCTTTAGTTCGACCAACAGGGATATTTTAATTGGTGTAAAATATATTTTTCCTTTTTTTGGAAGCCTAAATCTGGGGTGCGTCCTATGGTAAAAGCGTCTTATAGTGCGAAAAATACGGTTAGTTAAAACATAAGTCTATCCTGCAAAAAATGCAGATCCATAACCAATGTGTAAAAAAAAGTATTGGCCTCTCAATTTGGCAAATTGGCAAATTTACTTTGTACATAAGATTTTGTACAAAATAAAAAAAAAAAACTACTAAAAATATATAAATTTGGTAACCCTGTAATCGTACTGACCCAAAGAACAAAGGAAAAGAGTCATTTGAAGCAGAGAATAAAAGTCACAAAAACGGAACCCACAAGAAAACGCTGCAAATGTGTATTTTTGTCAATTTCACTGCACTTGGAATTTTTTTCAGCTTTCCAGCACATTGCATGGAATATTAAATGGGGCCACTAAAAAGTACAATTTGTCCCGCAGATAACAAGTCCAACACATCTCTGTTAATGGAAAAATAAAGAAGCTGTTGGTTTTGGAATGAGGGGAGTAATATACAGAAACACAAAAACAAAAAAGGGCTGAGTCCTGTAAGGACAATCTACTTGCCATATAATAGTTAACAGAATTAAACATAATTCATAAAGATACATTAATGAATTGATTAAAAACAGATTATAGGACAATACAGTCATTCCTTTATAATCTATGTGCTTGGCAGTAGCAGCTCTTATAATTATTGGATACAATCACCTCTCTTCATGGTGTGTGTACATCTCATGCTCCTAGGTCCAATTTGAAAAAAAAGTTCCATTCATCCTCTTGTGCTGTAATAGGTGTGTGTATGGAAAAATCCTATCTGAGGTATCTGTCTGGCAAATTAATTAACCCTGTACTGCTGCCTCATTCCTCCTGTGTAATGGTCTGTGGTCATACAGGCAACATGAAAAACATAATGCAAAAAAAATCTCCTGATGTATATGTCAGTCTCCCTATAGATGTATTTAATACATATACTGTGACTCTGCTTATAACCCTGTACTATGACATAATTGTATGATGAACCTGTATGATGTACTGTGACATCAGTGTGTGTATTATCTCTATACTGTGACATCATTATGTATATAATCCCTATACTGTGACTCTGCTTATTGTCCCTGTACTTTGACATCATTGTATGATGTACTATGACATCACTGTGTACGTTATCCCTGTACTGTGACATCACTGTGAATGATCCATATAATGTAACATCACTTAATCCCAAGGGGTTAATCATTTGTATATCTTAGAGTTGGAAAGGGACCAATAAACATATTGGGGCAAATTTACTAAGGGTCCGAACACCGCACTGGGTTTTCTGAATATTTCCGTTTTGCATCGCATTGCCCTGGGATTTTGCCGCATGCGATCGGATTTTGGTGCATCGGCGCAGGCTTGCACACGACAGAAATCGGGGGGTGGGCCGACGGATTAGGACAAACCGCGGAATTTAAATTGGGAAATGTGTTGCAAGATCAAGCACTCACATGCACCAGGAAGAAGCAGGTGAACTCCGGCGGACCTCGGCGCAAAAACGACACATACATGAACTCGGACGCACGATGTTTGTGAATCACGCCGGACAACGCACCGCGGGATCATATAGATTTCTTTCGGATCTATATGATGTACTACTGTATTAATTATATGCACCAACTCAATATGTTGGCCGAAAAAATATGGTGAATATATTTGATTTTGACTAATAATATGTATGTTTCTGTAGATATACTTGTTTACTGCAATTTATTATGATACGATAGATCTAGAAACACTATGGAGATAGATGTCCTTTTATGCACCTTTCTTTATACTGATTTACCGATTGAACTATTTATAGGGGTTGACTCGACTTTGGTTTTAGTCCTCGTCGTGTGGCTTATCCGGGTCAGCTCAATTTGCAAAAACCTCATTGATAGACAGGGCTTGTTGCTGAGGTGCAAACACTAATTACATAATGGGGCTCATTTACTAAGGGTCTGAATCGCACGATACCGTCGGGTATCCTGACGTTTTCCGATTTGCGGCGAATTCCACCGGGATTTTGGCGCAAGCAATCGGATTTCGGCGCCGGGTTGCATGTGACGGAAATCGGGGGCGTGGCCGTCGGAAAACCCAACGGAATCCGAAAAACTGCGGTATTTAAAAAAAAAAGTGTCGCTTGACACACACTTACCTGCACCAAGAAATAGAAGGTGAACTCCAGCGGACCTCGGTGCAGAAGCGACACCTAGTGGATATCTGCGCACGGGCCTTAGTGAATCCCGGCCGGACCCGAATCAGCCCTGGAGAACCCGCCGCTGGATCGCGACTGGACCGGGTAAGTAAATCTGTCCCAATGTTCTAGGTTATTCTGTGGCGGGCGTACGTATCATCTTGCTATTTTGTTTGGGTCATTCATATGCTAATATGTACAAAATATCTCTTTATTGTTCTTGCAGTGCATTAACAAATTGCTTGAGGACTGGCCTATGCGCGACATATGTCTGTTTCTAGAAACAGTAAGTTCGCCGTTTTGATCATATAGTATTGACTATCACTATCAGCATCGCTATTTTATTTGGGTGATTAATAAGCTTGCAAGGACAAAACATTCTTTTATTGTCCTTACAGTTTACCTACAAAACGCTTGTTTACTGACTAATGCGTGACATATGTCTGTTCCTAGAAACAATAAGATCCGCTGTTTTAATCATATGGTTGCTCTCGGCATCTTACCAAAATCAGTTGTGACATCATGGGGTTACGGACTAAACACTTAGACCCGGCCGGGGCTGCACGTGCACATTTGGACACCGTCATGTCCGGAAGATCCGCTACCACTTCCGGTTCTGCGCTGTAACTCTTGATAGACGCCGCCTGGGTATGTCTTAGCGATTGGGACTGTATTTAAGGTGAGTCGCATCCCTCTAGGGCTACTTACCCCAGAGGAAGTCATTTGATACGACAAAACACATGGGGAGCCTATCACCCCTGTCTTGTTTACCTCCTCTGACTCCATGCCCGTCCACTATTGGAGATACATTGGTTGTATCATTCCTTCCCGATCTTATCTCGTTTGTGCATACCGGGTCATTTTGACCATGTGTTTATCAGGTTGATTGATTTATATATTGTCCTGGAAGGATTTTATGTGGTCATCTAGTGTCATTAATGTATAACCTTGTGGACCCTGTACTCTGGTGTGTACGCAGCACGGCAGCATTTTTTTATGTGATTCTTAGATACATTTATTCAGAGAGGTTTATTGTTACTACTGAGTGATTGACAGTGGGTGTTTCCTAGGGGATCGACACCAAGTCACTGTGTGCTTTTCATGTACATTACATGTTTTAGATGTTTTTAAATGTGTGTCTATGATTTTCTGTCATTTACTTAATAAAGAGATTTTGTATACTTTCTACATGAATTGAAGAGCCTTTTGGTGCATTCTTTTTTCTGTTCGTTTTGGTATGTATATAATCCCTATACTGTGAAATCACTATGTATAAAATCCCTATACTGTGACTGTGCTTATTATCCCTGTGTTATGACATTGCTGTATTATCCCTGTACTGACTTGTAGGGAGTAACAAACCCAACCTTATGAAATCCGGTACTTGGCCCTGAACCTAAACCCAACATAATAATGAAGAACCGTGAAACTTACTGTTTGGGTAACGTGGGAAGGCCACAGAATTTATTTTTAACAGAAAAATAAATTATTAAATAACATAATAAAATTGAAAATTAACAACATGGTAGGCCCATAGCCTTCTTCAAATCTTGGGACAGGACTTCACCCAAATGGTGATTGTTGCCCGGTAGCCGGAATGTGGGAAACCTCCAAACGCGTTTGGGCCTGTGTCCAACTCCACCTATGCTATGACATCTGTGGGAAAATAGAAGGAAACAGCCAGAACCCATAGGATAAAAACCTGAAAAGAATTTAATCTGAGGGCAGGGTGGGAGGGTGACTTCACGCCTCTCCGATCCTGAGGGCAAAAGGAAAGAGGCCCCCCCAACATGCACTCAAGCTTTTAAAAACACCCGGGCTGGTCCATACCAGCCCCAAAGACCACCTCCGGTGACCTCATTCAGGGAGGGGTAAAGGGCCAACCACCAAGAGCCTTCTAGAAGCCCTGAAACTCCATGCCCCCACAGTCCTCTGCCCCTTCACACCAACACTCTGTGAATTATACATGTACTGTGACATCGCTTTGTATATAATCCCTATACTGTAACTGCGCTTACTATCCCTGTACTATGACATCAATGTATCATAGTGAGTGGTGTCTGTACAATTGCGCTGCAGGTGCCCCATCCTGGAAAACAGAAGTCATGTCGGTGTTAGTTCTAAGCTCAGTGACACAAATGGATAACTGGGCTTTCACCTACAATGTTGGAAGCTGCACAGGGGACACTGAGAGAAAGAAGGACAAAAGTCCCACAGTCTTTTTCTAAACCATGACCTCATACCCACCCACAAACATGGTATAATTTTGACCTTTCCTCCATCCTCTTCCTGTAGCCTCCTCCTCCTCTCCTCCAGCCTCCTCCTGTAGGTTCCTGATCTCCAGCCAACTGCTGTGGCCCCCTGTCCTCCAGCCTCCTCCTGTCTTGCAGCCTCCTCATGTAGCCTCATGTCCTCTAGCCTCCTCCGGTGGCCTCCTGACCTGTGCCCCCTGTCCTCTAGCCTCCTTTCCTCCCTTTTTCCGTCTGTCTTCCCGCCCCCTGTCCTCCATCCTCCTCCTGTCCTCCAGCCTTCTTCTGTGGCCCCCTGTCCTCCAGCCTCCTCCTGTAGGCTCATATGGGTCGCAGAAGCACATATAGGAGACACAAACAAATAGTCAGAGCAGTCCAATAGTCAGCACATGCAGCAATCCAAAAGGAATCAAGGTGACAAGCCAAAGGTCAGGCCAGGCAGATATGGATCATTGTTAGGTCAAGACAGGACATGATAAGTGGAGCAGAAATAGAGTCAGGAAATAAAGCTGGGGTCATACTAAGGAAATCCAATACACAGAACAACACAGCAACTTTGCAAGGATCAAAGAACCACAAAACTCAGGAACTTACCAGTGAACTGGTTGGGGGGGGGGGGCAGATTAGCTGTGTGCACAATGGCACTTTAATTATCATCAGCTAACAGGCAGACACAACTTAGGACCCAGCAGCTGATGGCCATGAGGAGGATGGTGTGTGAGGGCTAGAAGACCCTGAGGTGCATGGCAAGCAGCAGGAACGGAAACAGGACAGTGCCGACGGCAAGTAATTTGGCAATGGGCATGGATTGCCAATGTTACAGAATATCCCATTTGTTCTCTTAGAAGAAAGCTTTGTTAGTTAGGCATCACTGAAACAATTGCAAACACAGGGCCCAACTATATGATAGGTCCAAGTTACTAAGCAATGCTGGCTGGTGAAATAGAGGCTGCATTCACACAATTATAATTAATAATTGAAAAATACAAATAACAGTAGAGAAGCATATTGGTGTGTCGCCAGATAATATGACGGAATCAGTCACTGATTTAGTTGTAGGCGTCTACGTCTAGCAGATATCTGAAGATGTGAGAGAGAGGGGTGTTATTAGCAGAGTTTTGCTAGCGTGGTAAAACATCCAGGGCATGGGCTCTAATCACTTTCAGTAATGTCTATTCCTGTACATAACCCATAGCTCCCAACCTTTTCAGATTTAGTGGGACAGTCCTAGTTTTTCACACTTGTCCTGCTATCACAGGCAGCTGGGAGATTGTCCTAGATATTCCCTCCAGGATCTGCACTGACTGGGGTTGTGTATATGTGTATATATATATACACTTTCAAAGCGAGAAGGGTTCAATACCAGGTTTCTGTTACTTGCGGTACTGAATGACTTCTGCAGACTCTATGTACGTCCGGCAGGAAATCCTTTTGAGACAAGTGTTGGGTTGGTGCAGAGCGGCATCAGGGAGATATCACCATCTGTCCATATATGGTGTTTGTACGTCTCCCAGGGTTTCCCGAGAGCAGACATCGGCAGGGAATCCTTTGTGTAGACATGTCGGGTTAGCGGCAGAGCAGGGACGAGGTCTGTCCATTCCCCACACACAAAGTCTCTTTTTAATTTTTTGCCCATCCCAGGATTTGAACCCACAACCTCCACAGTCTACCTGCCATAGAGAGACAGAGCCTCTATCCACTAGGCTACGGGCTTAGTGGTTGTCTTTAGGAGGATTTTGTGCAACTGTTACATTGTGACACAGGCTTTATGCAGTGATATATAGAGATGGATCTTCTCAGAGATTATTATTATTATTATTAGGATGATTATTATTACTATTATTATTAGTATTATTATGGAGTTCATTATTATTATTATTATTATGGAGGTTATTATTATTATGGATATTATAAGTTTTTATGCATATAATACAGTTAAATGAAATGATGGGCGTTGGTGCTGCTTATCAACAAAGAATGCGGACTTGATATCTGTATCAGTCCATTTTGTGTCGGTACACCATCCATTTTTTTCACATATGGAAAAAAAGCTGATGGGTTTCTAATCTACTTCTTGCCCCACCCAGTTGGTTGCAACATTTGTAATGTTTCTACACAGACACTTAGTTATGCCCTCACACATCCCCCAAGTAATGTACCCCACACAGCCCCCCAGTAATGTCCCCACACAGTGCTCTAGTAATGTGTCCACACAGCCCCCACTTATGTCTCCCACAAAGCCCACAGTAAAATCCTTAAAATTTTGCCTCAAAATGTCCCCCACACAACCCCTAGAAATGTCACCCACAAAACTCCCCAGTAATATGCTTACACTGCCCCTAGTAATGCCCCCCAAACAGTCCCCCAGTAATGTATTCACACAGTAATGTGCCCACAAGGGGCCCAAGTAATGTCTCCCACACATCCCCCCATTAATGTGCCCCCACAGCCCCCCAGTAATTTCCCCACACAGTGTTCTAGTAATGTGCCCACACAGCCCCCACTTATGTCTCCCACACAGCCCCCAAGTAATGTCCCCACACACTGCTTTAGTAAAGTCTCCCACAAAGCACCCAGTGATGTGCCCATAAAGCCCCCCAGTAATGTCCTTCACATAGCCCCCAGTAATGTACCCACACATCCCTCCCAGAAATGTCCCCAAACAGCCCTCCAGTAATGTCCCCCACACAGCCCTGCAGTAATGTCCTCTTACAACTCTCCAGTATTGTCCCCCACACAGCCCCCCAATATTGTCCCCACACAGGCCCCCAGTAATGTCTCCCACAATGCCCCCCAGAGCTGCCAAATGTCTGTGTAATTCACAAAAGAAATAAAAAACTATGATACATGTGCCCCACTGACTACCCTTTTGCTTCTACCCTAGCCAAGCCTGCCATGCAAATGAAGTTTGTATATATAAATCTTTTTATTGTTTTTTAGTCAAGTAAATACATTACATATGTACAAGCTGTTACAGATATTTACCGGAAGGCCCCGGTCAATGATGTTAGGTCTAAATAAATTGCTATAAAATAGTTACAGCTTGATATTGCAATCGAAAACATTCTTAAATGTTAACATTTAAAACATAAACAGAACTGAGTACACATAATTCACTGACTCATATATTAAAGCATATTTTGCTTTTTATATAGTTTGTTTTTGTTCGCTTACTCATCTGCATGTCCCATTGTAGAGATGCTTCTCATTTTCTGAACTCCACTGTATTGTTGTTTAAAGTCCTATTTTGCCATTGCATATTCAGTCTCTGCTAATCTGTCTACTTTTATTACCCAGATTACTTTTCTTTTGTTTTATGGACCTATTGGGGCACATTTACTAAGGGTCCGCAGCCGCGAATCCGTCGGGTTTTTCCCGAATATTTCTGCTTTGCGCTGTATTTCAAGGGATTGTGGTGCACGCGATCGGTTTTTGGCGCAATAGCGCCGATTTTCACGCGACAGAAATCGGGGGCGTGGCCACCAGACAACCCGAAGGATTCGGAAAAATCGCGGAATTTAAAAAGCCATTTGTATCGCAAGATCAAGCACTCACATACACCAGAAAAAAGCAGGTGATCTCTGGCGGACCTCGGCGCAGCAGCAACACCTGGTGAATATCGACGCATGGACCTTAGTGAATCCCGGGAGAACCCGAATCAGCGACGGAGAACCCGCCGCTGGATCGCGACTGGACCGGGTAAGTAAATGTGCCCCATTGTCTATGTAGATCCTATCGGCGGGTTTAAGGCTCTAAAAGTCTTCCATGGAAGCCAGAGTTTATCGAATTTATCGTGAGCTCTTAATTCCCAGCTCGCTAGCTCTTCAAGTCGGTGTATGCTGCCTAAGCGATCTAACCATTCTCTGACGGTGGGTGGATCGTTTTGTAGCCATTTAGGTGGGATAGTCAATTTAGCTGCCTGTACCAAGTGAGTTGTTAGGTCCCTCCTGCTAGGTCTCCAGGTGGTATTGGGTAGCCACAACAGCACTGACTCTGGGGTTAATTTGACTGATTTCCCCGTTATCTTATTTATATGCTGCTCTACTTCTAGCCAGAAGCGGTGTAGCTTAGGACATCGCCAGTATGTATGTCCAAGTGTGCCCCCTGCGTTGCCACAACTCCAACAATTTGGAATTTGATGTTTAGGTCTTTCTCCCATCCTCTTATATTAGCTGGAATAACTGTGTGTCCTTGTCTTAGAATGAAGTCATACATTTTTGATAATAGACCTCTAGGGAGTGTGTCCTGTAGGGTCCATTTTTCAAGCCATGTTGGGTCCTGGAGAAGTGTCTACTTCTTTGTGAAATCTAAATGGTTTAGCTTAAGTTCTTCCTCTTGTAGAAAATTTAGTGTTTGTTTGTGATCTAGGAATATTTTCTTGATGTCTTATGTTTTATATTTATGGAATTTTCTTATTTGTGTGTTCTCTAACGCCTTCCAAATATCTGTGGCGTCAGGTTTTTTCCCTGGTCTAAGTAGCAACGGGAGGAGGTTGGTTGGCATAATAGGGGAAGGTGTTCCTAATAGTCTAATGTCTTGGGATAGTGACTTGATAGTTTGTATAGTACCTCTAGAGATAGGGTTATCAATGGTGGTAGGTGTGTCTATATTCCACATTTGCGCCTTTTGAGTTAAATTCAGTTGGTCTCTTTTTAAGCATATATAGCAGCGATGGCGAACCTATGGCACGCGTGCCACATGCGGCACGCAGAGCTGTTCCTGTGGGCACGCACCTCCGGCTGTCGGGAGCGCTGAATGTTATTGTGGTTCCCATAGAAACCACTGCGGGGAGAAGAGAGCAGCATGATACAGCTGCTCCCACATAATAGAATTGGGCAGGGGCATAAGGATCTGGCCTTTAGATACAGGGGTCCAGCAGCTGTCACTGTTCCATGTGCTCTTTTGGGACCCCTGAGCACAGTAATGTCAGCAGGAAGGCAGTCATTGCTCTGCCTTCCCCCCTGCTAAAGCCGGGACTCACACAGAGGGCTGGTCACCTGACCCGACCAGCCAATAGGAGAGGAGAGGAGGGAAGAGGAATCACCAGAGCCCGGGCTGCATGTAGCTGCAGTATAGAAAGGTAATAAATGACATAAATAAAGTATAGCATCAGCTCATCCTCCCCTTCTCCCCTGCTATCCTGTAAATATAAACTACATCATGCAGCTATTTCTTATCTTTCCAGCACCCTCATATCTATCTATCTCTCTGTCTCTCTCATATCTATCTATGTATCTATCTATGTATCTGTCTCTCTGTCTCTCTCATATCTATCTATCTATCTATGTATCTATCCTATCTATCTATCTATGTATGTATCTATCTATGTATCTGTCTCTCTCATATCTATCTATCTATGTATGTATCTATCCTATCTATCTATCTATCTATCTATCTATCTATGTATCTGTCTCTCTCATATCTATCTATGTATGTATCTATGTATGTATCTATCTATCCTATCTATCTATGTATGTATCTGTCTCTCTCATATCTATCTATGTATGTATCTATGTATGTATCTATGTATGTATCTATGTATGTATGTATCTATGCTATCTATCTATGTATGTATCTCTCTCATATCTATGTATGTATGTATGTATGTATGTATGTATGTATCTATGTATGTATCTATCTATCTATCTATGTATGTATCTATGTATGTATCTATGTATGTATCTATCTCTCTCATATATATGTATGTATGTATGTATGTATGTATCTATCTATCTATCTATCTATCTATCTATGTATCTATCTATCTATGTATCTATCTATCTATGTATCTATCTTTCTCTCATATCTATCTCTATGTATCTAGAAAAATGATCTATCTATCTAACAGGGCCCACTGGTGTCTTGTTACACCACTGGGATTGGGGTCACGTATAAAGGTCAGCAGACCCCTATATGTGACATATGACATAGCTATAAATAAAATACATCAATATTAAAACGGGGCAATTCTCTCTATAATGCTGGTTATCAGCTGCAGGTGTACCTGAGCTCTGCCCCAATCCTTCCCCTGAACAGTATACAACAGTTTTAGGCGAGCAGCGGACAACAGTACACTGCCAGGATTTTTTAACGTTTATTACAGGAGTCCCTATATTAAACACCTATGTGGGTTTTTTTTAAATTTTTGTCTTGGCACTTTGCTATAAGTAAGTTGGGTTTGAGTTGCATTTTGGGCACTCAGCCTCTAAAAGGTTCGCCATCACTGATATATAGGGATCTATCATATGTTTATTATGTAGTAGGACCCACCTTTTCAAGTGTATTGCCCTATAATAGGTGTAGCAGTCTGGTAGTCCAAAACCTCCAAATGGCTTTTTAAGCTTTAATTTATCATATGGGACCCTTGCCTTTTTACCTTTCCATAAAAATGAGATAAACAGCGATCTAATTTTTGCAAAATATGTTTTAGGCACATTTATTGGGAGCGTTTGTAGTAAATATAATAATTTAGGTAATATAAAGGTTTTTAATAGATTTTTCCTACCCATCCAGGAAACATATGGCAACGCCAAAGAATTGAGTGAGGTGGTTATTTGGCCTAGTAAAGGTAAGTGATTTTCTCTGAAAAGCTCTGCATTTTTCTTTGTTAAGTTTACCCCTAAGTATTTTATCTTGGTTGGTTGCCAGGAGAAAGGGAATTTTTTCCTTAATGTTTCAACTGTCTGTTGTGGACATGATACATTGAGTGCTTCTGATTTTGACAGATTTATTTTAATGTTGGAAAGTGAGCCAAATTTTGTGAATAATTCTATTATGTGGGGGGAACGCTTTTGTGGGGTTAGATAGAAGCAAAAGTAAGTCATCGGCGAAAGCCGCATTAAGGTGTGTCAATTTTCCTATTGTTACTCCTTCTATGTGTGGGTGCAGTCTAATGGCCTGAAAGAGGGGTTCCATCACCATAATAAATAAGGTGGGTGATAATGGGCAACCCTGTCGTGTGCCATTGAAGATCTTGAAGGGGGCCGAGAGTGTGCCATTTACTTTGATTGGGACATAATGGCTGTAATGAACTGTGGTGGTATGCCAAAGGTAGCCAGTGTTGCCTTCAGGAATGACCAATCCACTCGGTCGAACGTTTTTTCTGCGTCCGTGCCAAGTAATACCAGGGGTACCTTTTTTGAATGTGCATGATGTATATTATGTATTATTTTTGAAGAGTTATTGTTGCCTTCTCTGCCTGGGACAAATCCTGATTGTTCCGGATAAATTAATGAGGGTAGATATGGACTTAAGCTTCTAGCAAGAAGCTTAGCCCAGATCTTAATGTCAACGTTTAATAACGAGATGGGCCTGTAGCTGCCACAAAGTTCCGGATTTTTACCAGGTTTGGGAAGTACTGTGACAGTAGCTATTAATGCTTGTGGCGGTAGCTCCTCCCCTAACAGTAATGCATTGCACCACTCTGTTAAGTGTGGGATCAGTTCTGTGGCAAATTTTTTATAATATCCTGTTGGAAGTCCATCAGGTCCTGGGCTTTTGCCCGCTGGTAATGTTTTTAAAATATTTTCTATTTCTTCTGTGGTGATTGGGGTGATAAGTTTTGCTTGTGCTTGCTCGTCTAGGGTTGGAAGTGCTAATTTATTTAAAAATTGTACTGTACGACTTCCTATACCTGTAGTATCTGTATTGTCTTCGTTATTTATATTGTACAGGTCTTGATAAAAGATCCTAAATGCTTCTGCTATTTTTGCTGTTTTAGTGACCTTGTCTCCTGGCTGTGTGGTTATAGAAGAAACAAAAGTGTTGTCTCTTTCTTTTTTCAGTAGGTAAGACATTTGTTTGTTCCCCTTATCCCCATGCGCGTAGTGTTTATATTTAGCATATTGAAACTGTTTTGCAGCTTTGATATTAAGAAGATCAAGGAGTTCCTTCCTTAGATTTGTTAACTGGTTGAGATATGTCTGGCTTGTAGATCTTTTGTTAAGTATTTCTAGAGCTGATATCTGTTGTAATAGATCGTTAAGCTTTGCTGTTCTTTGCTTCTTAATGACTCCCTTATGAGTTTCCCATGTGATGGTGTGCGATGTGTCTGCTATTTTATTTTCTTCAAAAAATGTATTAATTCTTCTGGAGAAGCGGGCTACCGTTTCTGGGGAATCTAGCAGGGTCTCGTTAAGACGCCAGTTAGTTCGTCTGTTTGGAAGGTCAGTCATATGTATTTTCACTGAGACTGGGACATGGTCTGACACGGTCAATGAACCTATTTCTGCCTCTCTGACATTTTCAATATGGGAAGCAGAGCAGAATATGTAGTCTAATCATTGGTATACTCTATGCACTGCTGAGTAATGTGAATAGTCCCTACGTTTCGGGTTTAACATCCTCCAAGTGTCAATAACTTCCATGTCTTTTAACGACTTAAAGGCTGAGCTAAGTGTTTTTTGAGATTGGGAAGATGTGCCTGAGGAGCAGTCCAGTGGGGGTTGCAATGCAACGTTAATATCACCTCCTATAATTATAATCCCTTCTGCTAACTCTTTATACTTGTTCAAAGTCTCCCGCAGCCAAGATGATTGTCCTTTATTGGGACCATAGACAGAGACCAAGGTAGTTATGGTAGGTCCTATTTTCCCTTTAATCAGAACACATCTTCCTTCCGGGTCTGCCCATGTCAGAAGGTGTGTGTATGGGACTGATTTGGAGATCAGGATACTGACCCCTCTAGCCGCTTTGTCATAAGTGCTGTGGTAGCATTGATTAAATTTATATTTTGGGAAATTAGGTACCGCTCCATATTTGAAGTGGGTCTCTTGAATGAAACAAATATCAGAGCTAGTGTTTCGTAATAGAGTTAAAATCTGGGCTCTTTTCCTGGGTGTGTTAATACCTCTAACGTTAAAAGTCGTTACTTTGATAGACGTCATATTCTTGGTGGTGCGGGAAACAATGGACATGGACCATGCAGATGATCAGCGAACATCGTGTGTACTACAATAAAAATAGGAGATAACAACAAGTTAAACAAATTATCCATATAAAGATAACATTAATTGAGATGAACCCCTTAAGGACGCAGCCATTTTGTAGCTTAAGGCTCAGCCCGATTTTTTGGATTCTGACCTGCGTCGCTTTATATGGTTATAACTTTTGAACACTGTAACTTATCAAAACGATTCTGAGATTGTTTTTTCCCCACATGTTGTATTTCATTTTAGTGGTAAATTTTGGCTGATAAGTTTTGCGTTTATTTACAAAAAAATTTGCCATTTTCGAAATTCAAAATCATTGCGTTTTCAGGCAGATAGATTTACCACCTAAATAAGTTGCTGAATAACATTTCCTATTTGTCTACTTTACATTTTCATAATTTCTGAAATGTCTGGATAATTTATTTTGATGTCACGCGGCTTACAAAAAGAATATCGCTTTTCCGGATATTCAGAATTGACTATTTTGGGGATAAATACAGTTTTGAATGAAATTTTACATATTTAGCATCAAAACCCACTATATAACCAACCCATTTTCAAATCTGCACCCCTCAAGCTATCAGAAACCGCTTTTACGAAGATTGTTAACCCCTTGAGATCTTCATAGTAAATGAATCAAAATGGAGGTGAAATTTAGAATGGTTAAATTGTTCCCTTATACGTTCATTTAGCACTAAAATTTACACATTTCCAAAATATAAAAAGAGAAAACCCCCCACATGTGGCCATTACTTGTTTTATGGGGGCACAGCGAGACGCAGAAGGGAAGGAGAGCCCTGCAGCTGCCAGGATTTTAGTTTCCTCATTGGCCCCTTTTGAAGGCTATAAAATTTTCGCTTTTTCGTTATTTGGGCCATGTGATGGCATTTTTTTTGCGCGATGAGATGCTTTTTCCATTGTTAGCATTTTGGGGTTGGTATCACCTATTATTGAAAATTTAGGAACTTTTTTTGAGGGCAGGAGTAGAAAAGCATAAATTCTGTACTGGATTTTTTACTCTTTTTTTTTTTGGTGTTCACCGTATAGACTAATAATCATGTTATCTTTATTCTATGGGTCGATACAATTACGGGGATACCAGACTTGAATATATTTTCTTACGTTTTACTAAATTTGTCAAACAAAACCCTAATGTGGGGAAAAATCTATCATTTATGTATTGCTGTCTTCCAAGTGGCATAACATTGTTACTTTTTTGGCTACGGAGCTGGTTGATGGCTTATTTTTTGCGGGACATGTTGTACTTTGCACCAGTATCATGTCGGAGTACACATGGTTTTTGATCACATTTTATAGCATTTTTTGTGGGATTGAATAGCTAAAAATCATAATTTTTGGAAGGTTTATAGCAGTTTTTTTTTACGGCGTTTATCTTGGGGGTTCAATAATGATTTATTTTTATTCTACGGGTTGTTACGGACACGGTGATACTATATATGTGGGGTTTGTGTTATGATTTAGACTTTTTTTTTAGTTATATGTCTCTTTATATGTTTTGGGGGTTTTGGGCATTTTTAGTGATTTATTACTTTATTTTTTTATTGAATAACATTTTTTTTTTTACTTTTTCACTTTTATACCATGGGACATGAACAAGAAATCCTCTGATTGCTTGTTCATGATAATATTCTGCAATACTCATGTATTGCAGAGTATTATCAGTGTCAGCCTATACACTTGCATAGCTGGCATTGTGCCAGTAAGATGACGTCACAGACGGCATCTTACCGGCAATTCTTGCAGGTAACTCTGGGGTCCAGACCGGACCCCAGAGTTGCTATAGCAACGATCGGCGCCCCCCGAAAACGGTTTGGGGGGGCCGATCGTGGGGGAAAGACCCCCCAGATGCATGTTAGATGCCGCGGTCGCGTTGACCGCGGCATTTAACAGGTTAAGCACCCGCGATCTGAGTCAACTCCGATCGCGGGTGTTACACTGGGGTGCCGGCTATCAGTCACAGCCGGCACCCCGTGTTTCCCGATGCCGGTTCGGCTCAGATCTTGAGCTGAACCGGCATGGGCTCAGCGTCCGATATATCGGACGCTGAGCGCTAAGTCATTGAGCTCAGCGTCCGATATATCGGACGCTGAGCGTTAACAGGTTAAACAAGAATTTACAAAATCATTGTATAAATCCTTCTGCTTTTGGGTGGGTTCTTCCATTATGTGTACCGTGGAAGAAGACACCTTAGTTTGGGTTAATCTACTCTGAGGGATCTTAGGGGATGTGTTAAATGTGGATGTAACCCAAAGGTTCCTTGTAGGGGGAGGTATCTATATACCTGATCGGGTCAGCTTACTCGCCTCAATACTGTTATGATCCTTGCCCTTTATGGGCTTCTAAATTGGAGGCTCATTCAGCCTCTGGGGAATGTGGGTTTGGTTCTGCTTCATTTAGAAAAGATGAAAAGGGGGAAGAGGGGATTCAGATCTGAAAGAATTAGTATATGACCACATTATCATCTCAAACTATGTGCTGTCAACATTTCTATATATTTGATATTGACATAAGGGGGGGGGGGGTTGGGGGGGATGGGGAATTTTTTTTTTTTTTTGGGGTGGGGGCGGGAGGAAGGTAGATGTTATGAAGTAGAAAAGTGGGATGCGTTTCTGAATTTAGTGGGAAACATGAGGGGGAAAAGTAATCAGAAATTACTGGGGGTAGATTGAGAATGGTATTAATCAAGTGACCTCGTATATACATGGGTGTTCTTATGAAGCCACTTAGTATACCGCATTTAACCACTGTATAGTCACAACTAGTTGGACATCAAGGGTCATCTTCTCCTTTTTCATTTGTTTGTCCTCACTCTAGGCGATTTGCTTTTCGTCACCGTCGACCCTTTCTCTATGACTGGTAGCAGTGGTAGATCCAAATGTTGCTCCGTTACAGGGAGCTATGAAGAAATGTTTATAGGTTGTATGTTCAAAATGTCCCATGCTCTTTGAAGGTCTGCAGGAACCTTGATGATGCCTCTTTTGCCCTGGTAAATGAAGCACAGTCCAAACGGGAATAGCCATCTGAATAGGATTTTCTGATTTTTCAGATAGTCTGTCAGTGGGTGCAGGAGTCTCCTGTTATACAGGGTGGAGGGTGCAAGATCTTGAAATAAAGCTATCTTAGAGTCTTCAAACTCTATTTCTTTAGCTTCTCTAGCAGCTTTCAATATTTCAGCTGTGTCTTTGTAGCTCAGAAGGCCGCAGATTACATCTCTAGGTGGTTCATTAGCCTTAGGTGTCTCAACGACCTATGAATTCTCTCTATGGTGATTTTCTGGGCTCTATCTTCTGAGAGCAGGTTAGCAAAGATCTTGGTGGCTGCCTCCGGTAATTTGTTGTGTGTTATATCCTCTGTTAGCCCTTTTATGCGTACATTTTTCCGCCGGCTTTTATTTTCTTGATCCTCTATGTGTAAGATCGCCATGTTCAAGCCATCTGCCTGCGTGGAAAACAACAACAAAGGCGGCCTCGTTGTTTTCAAGGGCTTCCACCCGTCTCCCCACCTATCTCACCTCTTCCTTGATTGCTGCCAGCTCTTGCATTTCCGGGGCTAAGGCCTGCGTTAGTACTTTATGCTGCACTGACTTCGATAGCGGCGTTGTTTCTGGTGGCCCTGCTGTTGATTCCACCTCGGCTGCGGAGTCAGCGTCAGAGTCATCCTGGCAGTCTGACTCTGTCTGGATGTCCGGCGCCATCTTGTGCGGGCGGACAGGCGGCGTGGTAAGTTTTTTCCGCAGGTATTTCTCCAGATCCCCTTGATTTCTTTTGCTTCTGGGGTTCTCAAGTCGACCCGGGCCCTTATCTTTGTTAGATTTCCCCATTTTGAGGTGTCAGGAGTCGCGAAATATCTATGGAGCAAGTTAGCTTAGCGGGAGCTCAGAAACAAGCTTCCAGCTTCCAGCGCGGTCAGGCTCCGCCCTGCAAATGAAGTTTGATCTCACAGGGCACTGTGGCCCAAGTCCCCTAATGGTTGCCCAAGGGACATTATTTGTTGTCTACCCGACTTTTAACTCAAAGAACGAATTATGCTTGCAGCTAGGAAGCAACAGGATTTGAACTTTGAAGGCTGTAAGGTCCAGCTATACTTGGCCCTGAACCTAAACCCAACATAATAATGAAGAACCGTGAAACTTACTGTTTGGGTAACGTGGGAAGGCCAGAGCATTTATTTTTAACAGAAAAATAAATTATTAAATAACATAGTAAACTTGAAAATTAACAACATGGTAGGCCCATAGCCTTCTTCAAATCTTTGGACAGGACTTCACCCAAATGGCGATTGTTGCCCGGCAGCCGGCATGTGGGAAACCTCCAAATGCATTTGGGCCTGTGTCCAACTCCACCTATGCTGTGACATCTGTGGGAAAATAGAAGGAAACAGCCAGAACCCATAGGATAAAAACCTGAAAAGAATTTAATCTGAGGGCAGGGTGGGAAGGTGACTTCACGCCTCTCCGATCCTGAGGGCAAAAGGAAAGAGGCCCCCCAACATGCACTCAAGCTTTTTAAAACACCCGGGCTAGTCCATACCCACCCCAAAGACCGCCTCCGGTGACCTCATTCAGGGAGGGGTAAAGGGCCAACCACCAAAAGCCTTCTAGAAGCCCTGAAACTCAATGCCTCCACAGTCCTCTGCCCCTTCACACCAACACTCTGTGAATTATACATGTACTGTGACATCGCTTTGTATATAATCCCTATACTGTAACTGCGCTTACTATCCCTGTACTATGACATCAATGTATCAGAGTGAGTGGTGTCTGTACAATTGCGCTGCATGTGCCCCATCCTGGAAGACAGAAGTCATGTCGGTGTTAGTTCTAAGCTCAGTGACACAAATGGATAACTGGGCTTCCACCTACAATGTTGGACGCTGCACAGGGGACACTGAGAGAAAGAGGGACAAAAGTCCCACAGTCTTTTTCTAAACCATGAACTCTTACCCACCCACAAACATGGTATAATTTTGACCTTTCCTCCATCCTCTTCCTGTAACCTCCTCCTCCTCTCCTCCAGCCTCCTCCTGTCTTGCAGCCTCCTCATGTAGCCTCATGTCCTCCAGCCTCCTCCGGTGGCCTCCTGACCTGTGCCCCCTGTCCTCTAGCCTCCTTTCCTCCCTTTTTTCCGTCTGTCGTCCCGCCCCCTGTCCTCCATCCTCCTCCTGTCCTCCAGCCTTCTTCTGTGGCCCCCTGTCCTCCAGCCTCCTCCTGTAGGCTCATATGGGTCGCAGAAGCACATATAGGAGACACAAACAAATAGTTAGAGCAGTCCAATAGTCAGCACATACAGCAATCCAAAAGGAGTCAAGGTGACAAGCCAAAGGTCAGGCCAGGCAGATATGGATCAGTGTTAGGTCAAGACAGGACATGATAAGTGGAGCAGAAATAGAGTCAGGAAATAAAGCTGGGGTCATACTAAGGAAATCCAATACACAGAACAACAGAGCAACTTTGCAAGGATCAAAGAACCACAAAACTCAGGAACCTACCAGTGAACTGGTTGGGGGGGGGGGGGCAGGTTAGCTGTGTGCACAATGGCCCTTTAATTATCATCAGCTAACAGGCAGACACAACTTAGGACCCAGCAGCTGATGGCCATGAGCAGGATGGTGTGTGAGGGCTAGAAGACCCTGAGGTGCATGGCAAGCAGCAGGAACAGAAACAGGACAGTGCCTACGGCAAGTAATTTGGCAATGGGCATGGATTGCCAATGTTACAGAATATCCCATTTGTTCTCTTAGAAGAAAGCTTTGTTAGTTAGGCATCACTGAAACAATTGCAAACACAGGGCCCAACTATATGATAGGTCCAAGTTACTAAGCAATGCTGGCTGGTGAAATAGAGGCTGCATTCACACAATTATAATTAATAATTGAAAAATACAAATAACAGTAGAGAAGCATATTGGTGTGTCGCCAGATAATATGACGGAATCAGTCACTGATTTAGTTGTAGGCGTCTACGTCTAGCAGATATCTGAAGATGTGAGAGAGAGGAGTGTTATTAGCAGAGTTTTGCTAGCGTGGTAAAACATCCAGGGCATGGGCTCTAATCACTTTCAGTAATGTCTATTCCTGTACATAACCCATAGCTCCCAACCGTTTCAGATTTAGTGGGACAGTCCTAGTTTTTCACACTTGTCCTGCTATCACAGGCAGCTGGGAGATTGTCCTAGATATTCCCTCCAGGTTCTGCACTGACTGGGGTTGTGTAGATATATATATATATACACTTTCAAAGCGAGAAGGGTTCAATACCAGGTTTCTGTTACTTGCGGTACTGAATGACTTCTGCAGACTCTATGTACGTCCGGCAGGAAATCCTTTTAAGACAAGTGTCGGGTTGGTGCAGAGCGGCATCAGGGAGATATTACCATCTGTCCATATATGGTGTTTGTACGTCTCCCAGAGCAGACATCGGCAGGGAATCCTTTGCGTAGACATGTCGGGTTAGCGGCAGAGCAGGGACGAGGTCTGTTCATTCCCCACACACAAGGTCTCTTTTTAATTTTTTGCCCATCCCAGGATTTGAACCAACAACCTCCACAGTCTACCTGCCATAGAGAGACAGAGCCTCTATCCACTAGGCTACGGGCTTAGTGGTTGTCTTTAGGAGGATTTTGTGCAACTGTTACATTGTGACACAGGCTTTATGCAGTGATATATAGAGATGGATCTTCTCAGAGATTATTATTATTATTAGGATGATTATTATTACTATTATTATTAGTATTATTATGGAGGTTATTATTATTATGGAGTTTTTATACATATAATACAGTTAAATGAAATGATGGGCGTTGGTGCTGCTTATCTGCAAAGAATGCGGACTTGATATCTGTGATCAGTCCATTTTGTGTCGGTACACCATCCATTTTTTTCACATATGGAAAAAAAGCTGATGGGTTTCTAATCTACTTCTTGCCCCACCCAGTTGGTTGCAACATTTGAAGAAATAACACTCTAAATACGGATGTCCATTTATTTTGCTGATCCATTGGGCCACATTTACTTACCCGGTTCAGTCCCGATCCTGCGTCGCGTTGTCCAACGCTGATTCGGGTCTGCCAGGATTCACTAAGGTCCGTGTGCCCGATATCCACCAGGAGTTCACCTCCTTCATCCCGGTGCATGTAAGTGCTGATCTTGCGACACAAATTCTTTTTTAAATTCTGCGTTTTTTTCCGAATCCGTCGGGTTGTCCGATGGCCAGGCCCCCCAATTTATGTCACGTGAAAGCCAGCGCCGATGCGCCACAATCTGATCGCGTGCGCCAAAATCCCTGGGCAATTTGTCGCAAATCGGAAATCGTCGGGAAACCCGACGAAAATGCGCGATTCGGACCCTTAGTGAATGAGCCACATTGACTTCTATGGATGTATGTAGTCCGCATGCGAGACAAATAGTGCTGCAATTTTTTTCTCAATGCCTGCACTAACATGAAAAAATTGACATTTTAACAGACCCATAGGAAACAGTGGGTCCGTTTGCCATCTAGTAAAGTCCCTAGTAAAGTCTCCCACACAGCCCCCTCAATAATGTGCCCACACAGCCCCCTACTAATGTCACCCACACAGCCCCCCAGAAATGTTCCCACACAGCCAGCCAGTAATGTTTCTACACAGACACTTAGTTATGCCCCCACACATCCCCCAAGTAACGTACCCCACACAGCCCCATAGTAATGTCCCGACACAGTGCTCTAGTAATGTGTCCACACAGCCCCCACTTATGTCTCCCACAAAGCCCACAGTAAAATCCTTAAAATTTCGCCTCAAAATGTCCCCCACACAACCCCTAGAAATGTCACCCACAAAACTCCCCAGTAATATGCTTACACTGCACCTAGTAATGCCCCCCAAACAGTCCCCCAGTAATGTCTTCACACAGTAATGTGCCCACAAGGGGCCCAAGTAATGTCTCCCACACATCCCCCCATTAATGTGCCCACACAGCCCCCCAGTAATTTCCCCACACAATGTTCTAGTAATGTGCCCACACAGCCCCCACTTATGTCTACCACACAGCCCCCCAGTAATGTGCCCAGAAAGCCCCCATGTAATGTCCCCACACACTGCTTTAGTAAAGTCTCCCACAAAGCCCCCAGTGATGTGCCCATAAAGCCCCCCAGTAATGTCCTTCACATAGCCCCCAGTAATGTCCCCACACATCCCTCCCAGAAATGTCCCCAAACAGCCCTCCAGTAATGTTCCCCACACAGCCCTGCAGTAATGTCCTCATACAACCCTCCAGTATTGTCCCCCACACAGCCCCCCAATATTGTCCCCACACAGGCCCCCATTAATGTCTCCCACAATGCGCCCCAGAGCTGCCAAATGTCTGTGTAATTCACAAAAGAAAGAAAAAACTTTGATACATGTGCCCCACTGACTACCCTTTTGCTTCTACCCTAGCCAAGCCTGCCATTCAAATGAAGTTTGATCTCACAGGGCACTGTGGCCCAAGTTCCCTAATGGTTGCCCAAGGGACATTATTTGTTGTCTACCCGACTTTAAACTCAAAGAACGAATTATGCTTGCAGCTAGGAAGCAACAGGATTTGAACTTTGAAGGTTGTAAGGTCCAGCTATACCAGGACCTATCATTGCTCACTCTACAGAAAAGACATCTCCTTCAGCCGCTCCTAGATATCCTGCAGAAGAACAGTGCCTTATACTGTTGGGGCTTCCTGTTCAGGCTGAGAGCTTAAAAGGATGGAAAGTCTGCAACCCTGAGATCCTTTGAAGATCTGGACCTATCTGCCCCATATGGTACTTGCCCATCCCAAATATGACAGACTAGGAACTGAATATGTCAGCCCCTGCTCCTCTTCCGATATAGCAACCTGAAGACAACCGGCATCCCAGAACTCCACACAAGACTCCCCGACTTGACTTGCACCATTATATATCCTTTACATGGGGTCAAAGGCTTTTCCACATTTTCCCATTTTTTTACCCCACCTGTTTTTTTCTGACTGTAACTCTACCAACAAGGCTTATTGTGGTATGGTCATGCTGTATTGCAGTTGCCTACTCAGGGCTTCATGCTTTCTTTATTGCTATTTGGCCTATGGGTCACCAGGGTTCAGTAAATCCTTCTACTGATTTTCTTACACCTAAATTATCTTGGTGAAACTTTTGTGGTGTGGTTCCTACTTTTTTGGGGGGTTCAAACCATGATCCCACAGCTGAGTCATCACAGGACGACCTGTTGTTTGGTATAGACTAGGGTATTCCTAGTGCTTGTTGCCCCGACTAGGAATTGGTATCCCTGGTTAAGGAATGTGCACCGGAGAGCCTCTTTCAGTACAGAATTTTGTGCCGCGTCGTGTGCTATGCAGCCGCAAAACACAAATAAGTTGTGTATAACACATATGTGGCACTGGCGCTTCTTAATTACACGTACATGCAGTTTGCACATAAAAGAACATGAAAGTCAGACAGAAAATCCATGAATGTTTGAATAAAAAATGATCACACAGGTCCCAAATTAAAATAAATTAAACCGTCAGTCTATCCGGCAAAAAATGGACATAGATACGTATACCAAAGTGTAAAAAAATTATTGGCCTCAGAATTTATTTTGTACAAAAGATTTAAATTAAAAAAAAAACTACTAAAAAATATAAATTTGGTATCCCAGTGATCGTTCTAATTCAAAGTGTAAAGGGAAAGAGTCATTTGAAGGGCAGAATAAAAGCCGTAAAAACAGAGCCCACAAGAAAACGTAGCAAATGTGTATTTAATTTTTTCAGCTTTCCAGTACATTGCATGGAATATTAAATGGGGTCACTAAAAATTGCAATTTTTCCTGCAGATAACAAGCCCTAAGACATCTCTGTTAATGGAAAAATATAGAAGTTGTTGCTTTTGGAATGAAGGGAGTAAAACAGAAACACAAAAACAAAAAAGGGCTGAGTCCTGTAAGGACAATCTACTTGCCATCTAAATAGGTCACAGAATTAAACATAATTAGAGATGAGCGAACACACTCGTCTGAGCTTGATGCTCGTTCGAGCATTAGCGTACTCGTAACTGCTCGTTGCTCGGACGAATACTTCGCCAGCTCGAGAAAATGGCATCTCCCGCCGTTTTGATTTTTGGCGGCCAGAAACAGAGCCAATCACAAGCCAGGAGACTCTGCACTCCACCCAGCATGACGTGGTACCCTTACCCTTAGCAGTGGTTGTCAGGTTATCAGGTGACCCTGGAATAGACTAGCCCCTGCCCGCGCTGCTCGCATCATTCTCTGTCTGGATGCCGTTAGGGAGAGAGCTGCTAGGGTGTTATAATAGCTTACTGTTAGGCAGGAGTGAGTCTACAAGAACCCAACAACCCTTGATATGGGCTAGAATAGCGTTATATTTTATTTTTTTTTTGTTTGCTTGTGGCTGAGCTTGCTGGTACTAGTAGTGCAGCTAGTACCATATTGTGAGGAATTTGCAGAGAGACTTGGGAACGTTATATTTAGCTCTTAGTGACACACACATCTCAAACACCTAAGTGGGACAATTTATTAGGGGTTTGATTGAATTAGGCACAGTCTGACGATTTTTTTTTCTTCAAAACTTAAAGTGACTTAAAATCCAGTTGTTGTGTGCTGTTAGAAACTAGGCATACAAGAACCCAACCGACTTTCTTAGGCCTACAATAGCGTTATATATATTTATATATATATATATATATATATATATATATATATATGTATATATATTTTGTTGATTTGCTTGTGGCTGGCCTTGCTGGCACTAGTAGTGCAGCTAGTACCATATTGTGAGGAATTTGCAGAGAGACTTGGGAACGATCTATTTAGCTCTTAGTGACACACACATCTCAAACACCTAAGTGGGACAATTTATTAGGGGTTTGATTGAATTAGGCACAGTTTGACGATTTTTTTTTTACTTTTATTTTTTTTTATAACTCAAAGTCATCAGACACAGCACAAAATCCAGTTGTGTGCTGTCAGTGTAAGTTAGAAACTAGCCATAGCAATAGGATAGCATCGTTTTGTAAAAAAAAAACACAAAAAAACAAAAAAAAAAATCCCAAAAAATGTACAGTTTACACTTTAATTTTGAAAATGTTGAACCCGAGGGCTAGGGGTAGAGGACGAGGGCGTGGACGTGGGTATCCAACTACTGCAGGGGTCAGAGGCCGTGGTCCTGGGCGGGGTGAGACACCACCTGCTGATGAGGAAGCAGGGGAACGCAGCAGAGCTACACTCCCTAGGTTCATGTCTCAAGTTACTGGGACTCGTGGTAGAGCACTGTTGAGGCCAGAACAATGCGAACAGGTGATGTCGTGGATTGCGGACAATGCTTCTAGCCATTTGTCCACCAGTCAGTCTTCCACGCAGTCCACCCATGTCACCAAAATCAGCACTCCTCCAGCTCCTCCACCTCAGCCTCCTTCCCCCCAGTCTGCCCCCTCCCAGGAAAATTTGGCATTTGAACCGGCGTACTCTGAGGAACTGTTTTCTGGACCCTTCCCAGAGTCACAAACCACTTGTCCGGTTGCTGCTGAGCTCTTTTCTGATGCCCAGGTTTTCCACTGGTCGCAGTCTGTGGGTGATGATGACATTGTTGACGTAGTGGAAGAAGTGTGTAAAGACGATGAGGAGACACGGTTGTCAGACAGTGGTGAAGTTGTTGTCAGGGCAGGAAGTCCGAGGGGGGAGCAGACTGAGGGATCAGAGGATGATGAGGTGACAGACCCAAGCTGGGTTAATAGGCCGGGTGAACACAGTGCTTCTGAGACGGAGGCGAGTCCTCGACGAGAACAGGTTGGAAGAGGCAGTGGTGGGGTCAGACGGAGAGGCAGGGCCAGAGCTGGTGCATCAGCGCCAAATGTTTCACATAGTCAAGCTCCCATGGCGAGGGCTAGATTTTCGGAAGTCTGGAGGTTCTTTAAAGAAACACCGGATGACCGACGGACTGTGGTGTGCAACCTGTGCCACACTAAGATCAGCAGGGGTTCCACCACTACTAGCTTAACTACCACCAGTATGCGCAGGCATATGAATGCTAAACACCCCACTCAATGGCACCAAGCCCGTTCATCTCCGGCCGGGCACACGACTGCTCCTTCCCCTGTGTTATCTGCTGCCTCTGCTAGTCAGCCCCGGGGCGAGGACCCCGGCCCAAACACCTTCCGTGTGAAAACCACATCTTCGCCTCCACGATCCTCCACAGCATCCACCAATGTCTCCATGCGCAGCGTTCAGCTCTCCATACCCCAGACGCTGGAGCGCAAAAGGAAATATAGTGCAACCCACCCACACGCCCAAGCCCTCAACGTCCACATCTCCAGATTACTTAGCCTGGAGATGCTGCCCTATAGGCTGGTAGAGACCGAGGCCTTTCGCAACCTCATTGCGGTGGCCGCCCCTCGGTATTCGGTCCCCAGCTGCCACTACTTTTCCCGATGTGCCGTCCCAGCCCTGCACCAGCACGTGTCAGACAACATCATCCGTGCCCTGACCAACACCGTTTCTGACAAGGTCCTCCTGACCACGGACACGTGGATGAGTGCTGCCGGGCAGGGCCACTGTATATCGCTGACGGCACATTGGGTTAACTTGGTGGAGGCTGGGACCGAGTCTGACCCTGGGGCTGGTCATATACTGCCGACGCCGAGATTTGCGGGGCCTACCTCGGTCCAGGTCTCTCAGTCCTACTATGCCTCCTCCTCCTCCCACCCCTCCTCCACCTCCTCCTCCCACCCCTCCTCCACCTCCTCCTCCAAATTACCATCCGTTGGCATGGCGCCATCAGTCGGTAGCTCTAGGCACAGCATCAGTGCCGTCGCTAAGCGACAGCAGGCGGTGCTCAAACTGCTGAGCCTAGGCGATAAAAGGCACACCGCCCAAGAGCTATTACAGGGCATCACGGAGCAGACTGATCTGTGGCTGGCACTGCTGAACCTGAAGCCAGGCATGGTTGTGTGTGACAACGGCCGTAACCTGGTGGCGGCTCTGCAACTCGGCAGACTGACACATGCGTCAGCGTTTCCTCAAGACATACCCCAATCTGTCTTATTTGCTCACGAAGGTGCGCCGCATCTGTGCACATTTCAGGAAGTCCAGCACAGATGCTGCCACTCTCAGGCAAGCGCAGCGCCGCCTCCAACTGCCTGCTCACCGACTGTTGTGCGACGTGCCCACGAGGTGGAATTCAACATTAACCATGTTATCCAGAGTTTACCAGCAGCGCAGAGCGATTGTAGACTGCCAGATGTCAACTTCCACCAGAACTGGTAGTCAGGTCAGTCAGCTTCTACAGAGTCTACAATGAGGAGTGGACGTGGATGTCTGATATCTGTCAGGTGCTGAGTAACTTTGAGGAGTCAACACAGATGGTCAGTGGCGATGCCACCATCATCAGCCTCACCATCCCGCTGCTTGGCCTGTTGAAAAACTCTCTGGTCAGCATGAAGTCGGAAGCTTTGCGCTCGTCACCAGAGGCGGGGGAAGAAGATTCCCTTCTTGATAGCCAAAGCACCCTCAGGTCTGTTTCTCAGCGCATATCGGAGGAGGTGGAGGAGGATGAGGAGGAATAGGAGGAGATTGTTGGCGAGACAGAAGAGGGGAGCATTGTTCAGTCCTTCACTGTTTAGCGTGTATGGGCAGAAGAAGAGGAGTTGGAGGAGGAGGAAATGGAGAGTCAGGCCAGTGAGGGGAGTGAATTCTTGCGCGTTAGTACTCAGGCGCATATGGCAGCTTTCATGCTAGGCTGCCTATCCCGTGACCCTCGCATTCAAAGAATTTATTCCAGCAGCGATTACTGGGTATTCACTCTCCTGGACCCAAGGTACAAGCAAAATCTTTCCACTCTCATCCCTGGAGAGGAAAGGAGTGTGAGAATGCATGAATACCAGCAGGCCCTGGTGCACAAGCTGAAACAGTATTTCCCTTTTGACAGCGCTAGAGGCAGAGGGCATACTTCTGCGGGACAAGTAGCGAGGGAGAGTAGGCGAGCAGGCAGCTTGTCCAGCACTGGCAGGGGTACGCTTTACAAGGCCTTTGCCAGTTTTATGTCACCCCAGCAAGACACTGTCACCTGTCCCCAGTCTCGGCAGAGTAGGGCTGATCTTTACAGAAAGATGGTGAGGTTATACGTAGCTGACCATACCATCGTCCTAAAAGATCACACAGCTCCCTACAACTACTGGGTTTCAAAGCTGGACATGTGGCACGAACTGGCGCTGTACGCCTTGGAAGTTCTTGCCTGTCCTGCCACTAGTGTGCTGTCCAAGCGGGTTTTCAGTGCAGCTGGTGGGATCATCACCGATAAGCGTACACGCCTGTCAACTGACAGCGCTGACAGGCTGACGCTTATCAAGATGAATAAAGCCTGGATTTCTCAGGATTTCCATTCTCCACCAGGTGAAGGAAGCTCAACCTGAATAATTTATGCACTCCTCCTCCTCATTTTCCTCCTTCTCCTCCTCTTTGTACACTAAAGCAGAAGAAACTGGCAACAGGGCCAACTGGCTCTAGCTATAGTACTCTATGTATTTAATTTTTCTGGAGGGCCACCTACCCGGTCCTCTGTTTTAAACAAGACTGACCGTATTAATGGTTTACCCATCAAAATGCACCCCGTTCCCCCCTTCCAAAAAACTAACACACAACACAATTTTTGGGATAAAAAACTGGGGGTCGGCCACAGCTTTATTATTTACTATAACAAAATAAGCGACCTGTGGGGGGAACCCGGACTCTTTCCCTAAACTTCACCTTGCTTGCCTGGCCCCGCCTCCGCGGGGGCATATCCTAGTTGTTCCGTCAGGTGATTCAACTACCAGCCGAGAGGGTCAAGATTCCACCACAGGCCAAGCTGTGACTACCAACAACAACATGAACAATGCAATAACAAAACAGCAAAGAATAAAATATTAACAAGCCAATAATATACAGTAGTAACATAGGGAGGGTGGGTGGGATCTCTTGTGCGCGGAGCATTCAAAAGAGGATGGGCTAGCTCTGCGCTCAAGAATAAATATCCTGGACCGCTGCCCCCAAATGGCCAGCGGAACTCGCTGGCCACCAACGGGAGGCCAGCAGAGAAGGAAAGGGGAGGTGGGAAGCAGGAGGGACCATGCCCCTTAAAGGAGAAGAGCACGGCCAGTCCTGCAGCCCCCCCGCTTATACAGCCTGCGGGCTGAGCAGACTGACCGTATTAATGGTTTACCCACCAAAATGCACCTCGTTCCCCCCTTCCAAAAAACTAACACACAACACAATTTTTGGGATAAAAAACTGGGGGTCGGCCACAGCTTTATTATTTACAATAACAAAATAAGCGACCTGTGGGGGGAACCCGGACCCTTTCCCTAAACTTCACCTTGCATTCCTGGCCCCGCCTCCGCGGGGGCATGTCCTAGTTGTTCCATCAGGTGATTTAACTCCCAGCCGAGAGGGTCAAGATTCCACCACAGGCCACTAGGAGAACAGTGTAACCCTACACTGTGCTCCGACCCCCACACAAGAGGAATAAGGCCCTCTCAATGGCATCCTGCAACCCAGAAAGGAAAATATCCAAGCCGATATCATTGAGGTGAACACCGTCCTCCCTCATGAGGCCTGCATTATCGCCCTCCAGCTGCCGAACCACTACACCACATCTGGACCTAACAAAACGTGCAACCCACATATTCAACATACGCCGCGCTCTTTCGATGGAGTCGGGGTTACGGGCACCATTCCAGATTCCTCGTGGCACGATCTCTGAACATACCACCACCAAGTCCGTGAAGAAGGCCGTGAAATGTTCAAAGTCCAACTTCATAACTGAAATCAACTCGGCCAGATGTGTTGAACACATGTCGTTTCCTCCGGCATGTACCACCAGCACCGTCAGGCCCGGGGAAGACCTGCTGATCGTAACCACCTCAGGCAGGACTTGAAGCCATTTCAGGCCCTTGATTCCTCTCCAAGACAGGTCCGCATTGGTGAAACCCAGGTTTAAATCTCCTGGCAGAATTGCGGCCCGCCGAGCCGCCCAATATATATATAAGAATGGCCGACCAGCCAAACCTTAGGCCGGGGGAAATCTAAAAAGAAAAAACAATTAGTCCAACAACAAGTTTGGGCGAACATAACGCCTGAAACAATCAGATTTCCATCTGCCAATGCGCATGATATCCCCATCTGAAAGCCCAGCAGCGTCCACCGTCGTCGCAGCGCCTATCCGGAATGACTGGGTCCCAAACTCCGCTGCCGGAACGCCTGCCAGGGACAAAGCTTTCCTAAACAGTGAAGTAAATTGAAACTTGGTCAGGGGGGACCCGTCTTGATGACACAAAAAAGCTTGAGCCATGGGGCGCTGCGCAATAAAACTACTCAGTTATTGAGCCGGACAAAATGGGCCACCCGCTTTACCGACCGACAACCAACACCCCGAGCCATATATGTCTGTCTTAGATCGTTTTATATACACTTTGACAAACTCCCCAACTAACAGGACATCTCCCTCCCCAAGACCAGCCTGCGCTGGGCCTGAAGCAGCCACTAACTCGCTAACTCGCATGGCGCAAAAGAAAGCTAACACAAAACTGCACTGAAGCAATAAAACCTCAAACGGTGAAGAGCATACGTCCACAGCGACTGTGCATAAGCGTTGCAGCAAAGCGAAAGAAATAGGTCTAAGGAATCAACACTGTTCACTACAAGGTCCCACAGGAGGGGGGGGCAGGGGGACCCCTCCGGGTCCGCCAGGGGGTGGAAATCCCTGAACCGCTGCAGCTGGAAACGAGATAACACATCAGCAACCACATTAACCTCGCCAGGAACATGCCTAGCCCTGAAGACTATATTCAACTGCAAACATCGCAGAACCAGATGCCTAAGCAGAGCTAGAACCTGTAGAGAACTGGAGGTGAGACCGTTCAGGGCCCGGACCGTACTTTCATTGTCCGACCAAAAACAAATCCTTTTATTCGCCATCTCACGACCCCAAAGTTCCACTGCCACTAAAATCGGAAAGAGTTCTAGCAAGGTCAAATTCTTTGGGAATTCCATCTCCAACCACTGCGGAGGCCAACGTTCCGCCGACCACTGCTTCCCAAAAATAGCACCGTACCCCACCGATCCTGCTGCGTCTGTATATAACTGTAAGTCAGCGTTGTCAATCTCGTGCTCAAGAAATGCCGACACACCAGTATAATCAGTCAAAAAGGTCCTCCATACCCGCAAATTGTCTTTCAAAACCGCCGACAAACGTATATGGTGATATGGCTTCGAAGTACCGGCTGTAGCCAGCGACAACCTCCTGGCAAAAGCTCTACCCATGGGAAAAATTCTGCAATCAAAAGCCAATCAAAAGCCAAGCCCCGCAAACGTTCCAATTTATCGGCAGGGAGGCTGAGAGTCATATTTTCTGAGTCAATCAAAATACCCAAAAAGGTCAGACTACGAGTGGGACCCTCAGTCTTCTCTGCCGACAAAGGAACGCTGAAAAACTCCGCCAAGTGACGGAACAGGTTCAATAGTCTTAAGCAATCGTGAGAGTCATTCGGACCCACAAACAAAAAATCATCCAAATAATGAATGACCCAATTCGAACCAGCCTCTAAACGAACAACCCACTCCAAAAAACTGCTAAACATTTCAAAAAACCTGCAAGATATAGAGCAACCCATCAGGAGGCACATGTCCACAAAGAAAGAATCGTTAATTATGCAACCCAACAGATGAAAACAGGACGGATGCACCGGGAGGAGGCGGAAAGCCGACTCAATGTCCGACTTAGCCATAAGGGCCCCTGGACCGGCTTTATTCACCAAGAGAATCGCCTTGTCAAAGGATGTATAAGAAACAGCCACCTCCTCCCGGGGAATACCATCACTGACAGAGTTACCCTCCGGTGACCAAACCCAGCGGAGAGACCCGCAAGTTTTCAAAAGGCGGCACCAAAAAGGGGCCCGCCATCCTACCCAATTCAACCTCCTTTAACAATTTTTCTTCAACCAGTTACTCGTTGTCCCTAACCGATTTAAGATTACCTGACATCATCAAACCGTCACGCGGTACAAATGGGATCACAAAGCCAAAGGTAAAACCTTCAAGCAGCACTTTTGCCTTCTGTTTCAGGTGGTAACTGTCTAGCCACGGCCGCATCCTTTGTACCTGAACTGGAGTCCTCCCCCCTGACAGCTGTGGAAGATTTCGAAAGGGGTCTCTGCCTCTTAAAGCATCAGAGAGAGGAATGGGCCCCACCACATATGGAGCACTCGTGTTTGAACTTACAGGATGCAAAGAAGCGGCAGTGGCCTTCGTTAAACAACCAACAGGATCCCGGACGCTTGGAAGTCGCCCCGGACTGCGAGCCCGAGACGGCTCCCGAAGGAAAGGGAGCCTGAGGCTTCTGTGTCATCATAAACTGAATCCAAACGTCAGTCGCTTTTGTCGCCCAATCCACCTCCGGACTCGCCGCTAAGCGACGCCTGAATTCCTCGTCATATCTCCACCAAGCCGAACCTCCATGCAACTTATGTGCAGTATATATAGTATCCAAATATACAAACATATCCTTCGCACAGGCAGGCTTCTGCCGCACAATGATACTCGCCATAACCGCAAGGGCTTGAAGCCAGTTACCAAAGGTCCTCGCGACCTTCGGCTTTTTGTCAACACCCTTCTCAAAACACTTCTCCTTATCTACTGTCAATTGATCAGGAGATAACAATGTCCATATATCGACATATTAAAAATTAACCATTTTTTCCCGGAGGTCAGCGACAACCCGCGTGCCCAAAGGAGCCACGCCACAAAACAAAGAGTCTCTAAAAAGCATCCCCACTGACCCCGGGGCCTGCACAGGCGGCAACGATGTCGCCCCTAGGGACGCCCCGGAGGCACCGGCCTCCATTCTTGCCACAACCGCCTTAAGGGCACCAACCACATCATCACCAGCAATAGAAGACTTTTTCAATGGACAACTCACCCGCCGGAGGAACGACCTGCTGCAGGACCACTAGAGGAGGCGCCATGGGTGCGCTAGGCAACGCTGAGGATGGGACCGTAGGCGGTACCCAAGCTTCATCCACCCCATGCGGCGGAGAAGAGCGTTGCCATCTCCGCGACTGCCTCTCTCTGGAGCGGGTGTAACCACCCCTGGACGAGGATGAAGAGTGCCTGGAATAGGTCCGGCCCCAGCTGGTTCTACCAGAACGCCTGCTGTCTCTGTCACGAGACCTGGACCGCTTACGGCTCACCCAAGTTGAGCGGGAAAAGGAGCGGGTAGATGGAGATCGGTGTCTACACCGTCCCTCAGGGCTATGCGGCTGAGGCCCAGCCCCCGAGCGGTACCCGCGCTGCGGAAATTCCAAACAGCTACAGGCCACGCTGGAATAACTAAGACCCCTGTTGCGCCGGTCCCGCGAAACGCCAGCAGCCAAAACAGCGCTCCGCAGGTTCATCACTATCGTCCCCGTCACCCTCCACGGCAGGACCTGGAGGGTAAGGGGGGTCGGGCGGGTGAATGTGGACACAGGGGGGGGTGTGGTGCTTGGTGCAAACGGTGGCTGCTGAGCCACCGCACTATGTGACTTGTGTGGGTTGGGAGGGGGGGCTGTGTCAGTGTGTGGTGCTTGTACTGTACTACTGCTGGCACCCAGCCCAAACCACCTAGCTAAACGGCCAGGCTGTTTGGGCGGAGGGCCAGCAGGGGGAGAAGCTGTAACCTGCACTGTGCCTGTAGCCTGCACACAGCCAGGTTGTCCGGGTGAGGAGACGCAGAAGTAGGCGTGCCCGCATCTCCTCCCTGCGTGGGGACACTGTTACCGCCGTCTGCGGCCCGCCTGCTGCGGCCGGCGCGGCTGTTAGCCTTAGCAAAGCGCAACATGCGCTCTGCTGGCCGCGGAGCCGAAGCAGGGTTCCGAGACAGAGCCCGCGCTCGGCTCTGAGTTTTGATGGGGGAGGGACTAAGTCTGCACGGCGCACGACCGCGCCGTGCAGGCCGGGCATCAGAGGGAACGGGTACCGGAGTAGCGGACACGGGGTGAGGGGGAGCCGGCTGGGACAGCAAAGGTGTCAGCCAGCCGGAGCCCTCTCTACTCAGCTTCTCCTCCAGCAGTGCCATAAGTGCGGGGTCTGCCATAATACTTGCAGGTCCAGGATCTCTTGAGTGTGGAGCAGTCAAAAGAGAATGGGCTAGCTCCGCACTCAAGAATAAATATCCTGGACCGCTGCCCCCAAGTGGCCCACCAACGGGAGGCCAGCAGAGAAGGAAGGGGGAGGTGGGAAGCAGGAGTGACCGTGTCCCTTAAAGGAGAAGAGCACGGCCAGTCCTGCAGCCCCCCCCCCCCGCTTATACAGCCTGCGGGCTGAGAATTTTTGGGAGTGCCACATACAGGCACTCAATCTATTAAATTTTTCTGGAGGACCACCTACCTGCTCCTCTGGTTTGAAAACTTTTTTGGACTGCCACATACAGGCACTATCCAAATTAAATTGTCTCCATAGCAGCCTCCACACGTCGTCTTTTTAGCTGCCTCCACACGTTGTCTCCATTACTACCTCCACACTTCATCTCCATAGCTGCCTCCAAAAGTCGTCCATATAGCTGCCTCCATACATCGTCCCCTTATCAAACGAGCTGTGAATTTTGGGTTGTTTTCATGGCTTACACATCAAACTTGTTAACTTTGTCGCCACCCTGCTGTGTTATCCACAAAATATACTGGCAAACTTTTATCATTTACCAATATTATTTCAATGCTTCTTGCACATCTGTTTACATTCCCCTCACCCGCCATAACCCAAACTTATAAGAACACTACTACACTTATACAAAAGGTTCTTAGAAGTGCTGTTTGGGGAGGAGCCGAGAGACAGGGGCTCGGACAAACGCAAACTAACATAGTTTTAACTGCAGCACCTTTAATCTACTACTACTACCTTACTATCCCCTTATCAAACGAGCTGTGTCAGGCAGAATTTTCGGGTGTTTCACCAGGTACATAATGGAACTCGGCTCATCTGTCGCCGCCATGCTGGAGACCTGAAGTTGCAATCATAGCAGCGCAATATGGATGCCCCATACTGTCGCTCTTAATCATGGAACCATTTACGAAAAAACAATTAAAAATAGAACCGCTATGCTATTCCATTATTCCTAGGTGAAATATTCAAACGACCCAGCCTGCTTTGAAAATTATAATTTTTTCAAAGTAAACGCTTCTGGCCCCCAGGCCCATTTTGGGTGGGGAGGAGTCGAGAGACAGGGGCTTGGACAGGCGAAAGCTCGCCTGGCAGCAGACCGCCAGCTCCATCCCAAGATTTGGCAGCCTCAGAGGCATCCATGCATACTGCCACTGCTGTTTCCTGTCCATTTTGCCTCCACGATCCTCCACAGCGTGCACCAATGTCTCCATGCGCAACTTTCAACTCTCTATACCCCAGACGCTGGAGCACGAGAGGATATACAGCACATCATCCCCTTATGAAACGAGCTGTGTCAGGCAGAATTTTCAGGTGTTTCACCAGATACATAATAGAACTCGGTCCATCTGTCGCCGCCATGCTAGAGACCTGAAGTTGCAATCATAGCAGCGCAATATGGATGCCCCATCCTGTCGCTCTTAATCATGGAAGTCGTCTCCATGTCTGCCTCCACAAGTTGTCCCCTTATCAATCGAGCTGTGTCAGGCTAATTTTTCGGGCGTTTCACCAGATACTTTATGGAACTTGGTAACTATGTCGCCACCATGCTGTGTTATCGACTAAATATACTGTCAACCTTTTGTTGACATAGGAAATCATTTCAGCGCTTCTTGCTCACCTCCTTTGGTTCCTCTCTGCCAACCATTGGTTTGAAGCCTGAGTCCATTTAGGGTATATCGCCATGACACTCTCTAGCCTGCCACTGCTGCCGCTGCCTCTGCATGCCGTCCCCTATAGTGTCAGGGTCAATTATTGCATGTTTTAGATGCTATCTAGCCTCATTCGGTCACTCTGTCATGGCCATGCTGTTGCCCATAATTTTGGCATAATGGTACGATTAAGCAGCCTCAGAGGCATCCATGCATGCTGCGCCTGCTGTTTCCTGTCCATTTCCGTGGTGTTTACATCATTTTCTGAGGTTTCAAGGTGTTTGGCCAAGCTTCCCTGTGCAGACCCTTGGTCCCCTTGGAAAATGCTCAAGTCTCCCATTGACTTCAATGGGGCTCGTTATTCGAGACGAGCACTCGAGCATCGGGAAAAGTTCGTCTCGAATAACGAGCACCCGAGCATTTTAGTGCTCGCTCATCTCTAAACATAATTCATAAAGCTACATTAACGAATTGATTAAAAACAGATTATAGGACAATACAGTCATTCCTTTATAATCTATGTGCTTGGCAGTAGCAGCTCTTATAATTATTGGATACAATCACCTCTCTTCATGGTGTGTGTACATCTCATGCTCCTAGGTCCAATTTGAAAAAAAAGTTCCATTCATCCTCTTGTGCTGTAATAGGTGCGTGTATGGAAAAATCCTATCTGAGGTATCTGTCTGGCAAATTAATTAACCCTGTACTGCTGCCTCATTCCTCCTGTGTAATGGTCTGTGGTCATTTTGTGGTTATTTATCAAAAACATTGGGGCTCATTTACTAAGGGTTCGCCATCCGCACTATTGTCGGAATAACCGATGATTTCCGACGTGCGTCGCATTTTGAAAGGGTTTTTGGCGCACGCAATCAGATTTTGGCGCATCAGAGCCGGTTTTCGCATGACACAAATTGGGAGGGTGGGCTGTCGGGTGATCCAACGGATTCGGACTACGCGCGGTATTTAATAAAGCTATTTGTGTCGCAAGGCATGCAATTCCATGCACTGGAAAGAAGAAGGTGAACTCCGGCGGACCTCAGTGGGGAAGCGACACATGCAGGAACTTGGGCGCACGATCTTAGTGAATCGTGGCAGATGTGGATTCCGGTGGACAACGCACCACGGGGATCGCGCAGGGACCAGGTAAGTAAATGTGCACCATAATGCAAAAAAATCTCCTAATGTATATGTCAGTCTCCCTATAGATGTATTTAATCCGTATACTGTGACTCTGCTTATTATCCCTGTAATATGACATCATTGTATGATGTACTGTGACATAAGTGTATGTGTTATCCCTGTACTGTGACATTACTATGTATATAATCCCTATACTGTTACTTTGCTTTAATATCCCTGTACTATGACATCACTGTGTACGTTATCCCTGTACGTTGACATAACTGTGTGAATTATCCCTATATTGTGACTTCACTATGTATATAATCCCTATACAGTCAGTCCCCTACTTAAAGTGTAACCGTCATTCTGAACAAAAAAAAAAATAAAATACATAATTCTGCTCCCGGTGTCCCTGGGAATCATTCCTCAAAATATTTTTGGTTTTTGCCTCTGAGCTTCAGTAATAGAGCGGGACGAAGAAGCGCTTGTCACGAAATCAGCTTCCCAACGCGGTCTTTAAAAGTCAGTTATTGGACCGCTATGTAGGTCTCTGGGTACTTGCACTTTGTTTTTACTGTTCATACTACTGTCATTTTTTCACAACTCTGTTTTTACTCAATAAACTCTTATTGAACCATAAAAGTCAGTTATTGGTTTAATGCAACGTGTTGCGGTCCGGTACCCGGACCTTCGTCAGGCATGCTTCGTCAGCTCAGAGCCAAAAACTGATTATATGAAACTACCTGTCAGTCTACCCCTGGGCGGATAAAGGTAGAAAGAAGCTCAGCGCCAGAATCCTCCCATTCTACTCTACATGCACATTAATTTGTGCTTCAAGGTGAGCACCCTCTCATTACTGTACTGAACCTTTGTACTGGTTTTTATGTTATTATACGAGGAGAGCGCTCCTGTCTCATTCTGTCTCCCTTTCCCCCGGTTTTGAGACTCGTGGTCTGAGTATCTATAGTCTGCTCAGCCACGGTCTCCCTTTCAGGTTCACGCCATCAAAATATTTTGCCTCTCGTTCCTCATTTAGTACCTTTTTTGGCCCATAGCAACCATGGTTTCCAGCTCTCAAAAAAACTACAATCAGGATGGAGGGGCGGGGCCTGCCTCCTGTCACCTCATCACAAGCATCTGCTGCTGACCAATGACACCAGAGCTATCTATCTCTCATACCTAACTATCTACTGTATCTCATATCTATTTATCCCAGATCTATCTACCTATCTCATATCTATCATCTATCTATTATCTATCTATCTATCTATCTATCTATCTATCTATCTATCTATATCATATCTATCTGTCTATCTATTATCTACTCATATCTATCTATCTATCTATCCTTCCATCTATCTATCTATCTATCTATCTATCAATGTATCTATCTATCTATCAATGTATCTATCTATCAATGTATCTATCTATCTATGTAAAACTTCAGCACATGAGGGCACAGCACATGTTGGCACAGCACATGAGGGCGCAGCACATGAGGGCGCAGCACATACGGACACAGCATATGCGGGCACAGCACATGTGGGCACAGCACATGAGGGCACAGCACATGAGGGCATAGCTTGAAGACTTGTAGAGTGTCTCTTGCCACTTCCTGCTGTGGAGTTGAGGTGATGAGGGAGGGGGGGGAGTGCTGCAGTTTCTGTCTGTGTGGATTATGTGTGTACACACAAGTGTAGGGAAAGCTGAGGAGAGATAAGAGTTTAGGTGTTTGGTTATTACATTAGTGAGGGCTTCTCCCTGCACATGACTGAGTGCTGCAGCACTGAGCCATGAGGTTATCAGCTGACTGCAGGGAGAGAAATTGGGGCGTGTCTCTAGCTCCATAGTCTCAGCTCCTTTCTGAAGACGGAATGTCCATAGCAACAGCCATATAAGAGATCACTGACATCTAGGGGAAGTCTGCAGAATGCAAGAGAAAGGAGCAAGATTTGGGTAACTAATTTAATTGCAAAAGGGCTTAAAATTACCTGCCCTACAACATATTAAAAGGTTTTTTGAAATGGCGGTTACACTTAAAGGACACCCGACATACAGTCGACCCCCAGTTAATGATGGACTCCTCTGCCCCCTATGACCTCTTGTGAAGCTCTCTGCATCCTTTACTATAGTCCCAGACTGCAATAATCAGCTGTAAAGTGTCTGTAATGAAGCTTTATTGATAATCCTTGGTTCCATTAGAGCCAAAACATTTTTTAAATCCAACTGTCACTGGGGCAAAAAAATTAATTGTCTAGAACTATAATTATAAAATATACAGTTTCAACATACATACAAATTCAACTTAAGAACAAACCTATGGAACCTTTCTTGTACGTAACCCAGGGACTGCCTGTACTGTGAAATCACTATGTATATAATCCCTAAACTGTGACTGTGCTTATTATCCCCGTACTACAACATCACTATAATATCCTTGTACTGTAACGTGTTTTATCTATGTACTGTGACAACCTTCTGTGTATAATCCATGTACTGTGATATCTTTGTGTATATTATTCCTGTACTGTGACTGTGCTTATTATCCCTGTATTATGACATCACTGTAATATCCCTGTACAGTGATATCAGTGTGTGTTTTATCTCTGTACTGTACAAATGCTGTTTGTATTATACATGTACTGTGACATCGCTTTGTATATAATCCCTATACTGTGAAGGTGCTTCCTATCCCTGTACTATGACATCAATGTATCAGAGTGAGTGGTGTCTGTACAATTGCGCTACAGGTGCCCCATCCTGGAAGACAGAAGTCATGTCGGTGTTAGTTCTAAGCTCAGTGACACAAATGGATAACTGGGCTTCCCCCTACAATGTTGGAAGCTGCACAGGGGACACTGAGAGAAAGAGGGACAAAAGTCCCACAGTCTTTTTCTAAACCATGACCTCATACCCACCACAAACATGGTATTATTTTGACCTTTCCTCCAACCTCTTCCTGCAGACTCCTGTCCTCCAGCCTCCTCCTACTGTCCTCCAGCCTCCTCCTGTGGCCTCTTGACCTCCAGCCTCCTGTCCTCTGGTTTCCTTCTGTCGTAAAGCCTCTTGTCCTCCAGTTGTCTCCAGTCTTTCAGCTTTCTCATGTGGCCTTCTGCCCTCCAACCACCTCCAGCTTCCTCCTGTGGCACCCAGTCCTCCAGCCTCCTCATGTGGTGCGCTGTCCTCCATCTTCCTCCTGTGGTCTTCTTTCCTCCATTTTCCTTTTGTAGGTTCCTGTGCCTGTGGACAGGCAAGATGGGGCACATGGAGGTACAAGGGTGCACCTGCATCGCAGGAGCACCCATGCAGAAAACAAATAGTCAGAACAGTCCAATAGTCAGCACATGCAGCAATCCAAAGGAATCAACGTGACAAGCCAAAGGTCAGGCCAGGCAGATATGGATCAGTGTCAGGTCAAGACAGGTTCTTCAATGGAGTAGAATACTGATATATGGAGCAGAAATAGAGTCAGGAAATAAAGCTGTGGTCAAACTAAGGAAATCCAATACACAGAAGAACAGCACAACTTTGCAAGGATCAAAGAACCACAACACTCTGGAAGCTACCAGTGTACTGGTTCGGGGGGAACAGGTTAGGGGGGAACAGGTTAGCTGTGTGCACAATGGGACGCCCCGGAAGAAGCCGTGGTAGCGAAACCCTGGGTCGGGCGAACTAGCGAGTCTGGCGTCCACATGGTGGATTTTATATGCGCATGTTTTTATTCTATTTTGTGAGTATGTTTTAATAAAATAAACTCCATATATTTGAACATACTACCCTATCTGCTGCTTAATCTCTTCTATAGTAGCTGTACACTATTTGGCTACAGGATGCAAGAAAACGCAGCTTAAAACTGTCTGAATAGCGATCTATTCCCATCCAAATACCGTTTGTGTGGAAGTGTACTGAAGAATTTGGAACATAGTTGGGAAAGGAGTGAAATCATCGATTTATCAAAGGATATATAAAAGGACACACAAGGAGCTCCGGTCAGACTGTTTTATTTTTACTAATTGCTAGATGTGGGATCCATCTGTGACTGTTTGGCAGCATCTATAGGGGATAGTGTGCATCACAAAAACACTTTTTCTCAGGTCTCTATTTAATTCAATCAAATAATTTTTTGCCCATCCCAGGATTTGAACCCACAACCACCACACTCCACCTGCCATAGAGAGACAGAGCCTCTATCCACTAGGCTATAGGCTTAGTGGTTGTCTATAGGAGGATTTTGTGCAACTGTTACATTGTGACACAGGCTCAGGCCCGGCGTCAGCACCCAGCTGACCCGGGCAAGTGCCAGGGCCCTAGAGCGCCAAAGGGGCCCACCACAACAATGTGGCGACATATTACGGGCCCCAGAGCTCCAGAGGGGCCCACCACAACAATGTGGCGACGTATTACGGGGCCCAGGTTCACCGCTGATTGCAGGAGGTGGGCGGAGTGGTAGTGGGACTCGCCCCCCGGGGGCAAAGTATAATTCACCAGCCACTCCCAGCCCGTCCCTTTACCTCCCCTGATTGCTGATGAAGAACCTTAGCAGCCCCGCCCTGCCCTATCCACCTCACATATGGCCACCCCGCCCTGTGCTCCCTGGCCCGTCCTGGAGACTTAACCCTGTCTCCCTATAGATGTATTTAATCCGTATACTGTGACTCTGCTTATTATTAGAGCTGAGCGAGCAATAAAATGCTCGGGTACTCGTTATTCGAGACAAACTTTTCCCGATGCTCAAGTGCTCATCTCGAATAACGAGCCCCATTGAAGTCAACGGGAGACTCGAGCATTTTTCAAGGGGACCAAGGCTCTGCACAGGGAAGCTTGGCCAAACACCTGGGAACCTCAGAAAAGGATGGAAACACCACGGAAATGGACAGGAAACAGCAGGGGCAGCATGCATGGATGCCTCTGAGGCTGCTTAATTGCACCATTATGCCAAAATTATGGGCAACAGCATGGCCATGACAGAGTGACCGAATGAGGCTAGATAGCATCTAAAACATCCAATAATTGACCCTGACACTATAGGGGACGGCATGCAGAGGCAGCGGCAGCAGTGGCAGGCTAGAGAGTGTCATGGCGACATACCCTAAATGGACTCAGGTTTCACCAAAGGAGGTAACGTTTGATAAGGGGACGACATGTGGAGGCAGCCATGGAGACGACTTCCATGATTAAGAGCGACAGTATGGGGCATCCATATTGCGCTGCTATGATTGAAACTTCAGGTCTCTAGCATGGCGGCGACAGATGGGCCGAGTTCCACTATGTATCTGGTGAAACACCCGAAAATTCTGCCTGACACAGCTCGTTTGATAAGGGGATGATGTGCTGCATATCCTCTCGTGCTCCAGCGTCTGGGGTATAGAGAGTTGAAAGTTGCGCATGGAGACATTGGTGCACGCTGTGGAGGATCGTGGAGGCAAAATGGACAGGAAACAGCAGGGGCAGTATGCATGGATGCCTCTGAGGCTGCCTAATCTTGGGATGGAGCTGGCGGTCCGCTGCCAGGCAAGCTTTCGCCTGTCCAAGCCCCTGTCTCTCGGCTCCTCCCCACTCAAAATGGGCCTGGGGGCCAGAAGCGTTTACTTTGAAAAAATTATAATTTTCAAAGCAGGCTGGGTCGTTTGAATATTTCACCTAGGAATAATGGAATAGCATAGTGGTTCTATTTTTAATAGTTTTTTCGGAAATGGTTCCATGATTAAGAGCGACAGTAAGGGGCATCCATATTGCGCTGCTATGATTGCAACTTCAGGTCTCCAGCATGGTGGCGACAGATGGGCCGAGTTCCACTATGTATCTGGTGAAACACCTGAAAATTCTGCCTGACACAGCTCGTTTGATAAGGGGACGATGTATGGAGGCAGTGAAGTAGTAGTAGATTAAAGGTGCTGTAGTTAAAACTATGTTAGTTGGATCTTAGGATGGAGCTGGCGCTCTGCTGCCGGGCGAGCTTTCGCCAATCCAAGCCCCTGTCTCTCGACTCTTCCCCAAACAGCACTTCTAAGAACCTTTTGTATAAGATCAAGTGTAGTAGTGTTCTTATAAGTTTGGGTTATGGCGGTTGAGGGGAATGTAAACCGATGCGCAAGAAGCGCTGAAATATTATTGGTAAATGATAAAAGTTTGCCAGTATATTTTGTGGATTACACAGCAGGGTGGCGACAAAGTTAACAAGTTTGATGTGGAAGCCATGAAAACAACCCAAAATTCTGCCTGACACAGCTCGTTTGATAAGGGGACCATGTATGGAGGCAGCTATATGGACGACTATTGGAGGCAGCTATGGCGATGACGTGTGGAGGTAGCAATGGAGACAATTTAATTTGGATAGTGCCTGTATGTGGCAGTCAAAAAAAGTTTTCAAACCATAGGAGCAGGTAGGTGGTCCTCCAGAAAAATTAAATAGATTGAGTGCCTGTATGTGGCAGTCCAAAAAAGTTTTCAAACCAGAGGAGCAGGTAGGTGGTCCTCCAGAAAAATAAAATAAATTGAGTGCCTGTATGTGGCAGTCCAAAAAAGTTTTCAAACCAGAGGAGCAGGTAGGTGGTCCTCCAGAAAAATTAAATAGATTGAGTGCCTGTATGTGGCACTCCCAAAAATTGTTTAAAACAGAGGACCGGGTAGGTGGCCCTCCAGAAAAATTAAATACATAGAGTACTATAGCTAGAGCCAGTTGGCCCTGGCAAAAAATAGCCAGTTTCCTCTGCTTTAGTGTACAAAGAGGAGGAGAAGGAGGACAATGAGGAGGAGGAGTGCATACATTATTCAGGTTGAGCTTCTTTCACCTGGTGGAGAATGGAAATCCTCAGAAATCCAGGCGTTATTCATCTTGATAAGTGTCAGCTTGTCAGCGCTGTCAGTCGACACGCGTGTACGCTTATCAGTGATGATGCCACCAGCTGCACTGAAAACCCACTCGGACAACACGCTAGTGGCAGGAGACGCAAGAACCTCCAAGGCGTACAACGCCAGTTCGTGCCACATGTCCAGCTTTGAAACCCAGTAGTTGTAGGGAGCTGTGTGATCATTTAGGACGATGGTATGGTCAGCTACGTACTCCCTCACCATCTTTCTGTAAAGATCAGCCCTATTCTGCCGAGACTGGGGACAGGTGACAGTGTCTTGCTGGGGTGACATAAAACTGGCAAAGGCCTTGTAAAGCGTACCCCTGCCAAGCTGCCTGCTCGCCTACTCTCCCTCGCTACTTGTCCCGCACAAGTACGCCCTCTGCCGCTAGCGCTGTCAGAAGGGAAATACTGTTTCAGCTTGTGCATCAGGGCCTGCTGGTATTCATGCATTCTCACACTCCTTTCCTCTCCAGGGATGAGAGTGGAAAGATTTTGCTTGTACCGTGGATCCAGGAGAGTGAATACCCAGTAATCGGTGCTGGAATAAATTCTTTGAACGTAAGGGTCACAGGATAGGCAACCTAGCATGAATTCTGCCATATGTGCCAGAGTCCCAACGCGCAAGAATTCACTCCCCTCACTGGCCTGACTGTCCATTTCCTCCTCTTCCAACTCTTCTTCTGCCCATACACACTGAACAGTGAAGGACTGAACAATGGTCCCCTCTTCTGTCTCGCCAACATTCTCCTCCTCTGTGCTGGACTTCTTGAAATGCGCACAAATGCGGCGCACCTTCGTGAGCAAATCAGACAGATTGGGGTATGTCTTGAGGAAACACTGAACTATGAGATTTAACACATGGGCCAGGCATTGCACATGTGTCAGTCTGCCGAGTTGCAGAGCCGCCACCAGGTTACGGCCGTTGACACAAACAACCATGCCTGGCTTCAGGTTCAGCGTTGCCAGCCACAGATCAGTCTGCGCCGTGATGCCCTGTAATAGCTCTTGGGCGGTGTGCCTTTTATCGCCTAGGCTCAGCAGTTTGAGCACCGCCTGCTGTCGCTTAGCGATGGCACTGCTGCTGTGCCTAGAGCTACCGACTGATGGCGCCATGCCCACGGATGGTAATTCGGAGGAGGAGGTGGAGGAGGGGTGGGAGGAGGAGGAGGCATAGTAGGCCTTTGAGACCTGGACCAAGGTAGGCCCCGCAATCCTCGGCGTCGGCAGTATATGACCAGCCCCAGGGTCAGACTCGGTCCCAGCCTCCACCACGTTAACCCAATGTGCCGTCAGCGATATATAGTGGCCCTGCCCGGCAGCACTCGTCCACGTGTCCGCGGTCAGGTGGACCTTGTCAGAAACGGCGTTGGTCAGGGCACGGATGATGTTGTCTGACACGTGCTTGTGCAGGGCTGGGACGGCACATCGGGAAAAGTAGTGGCGGCTGGGGACCGAATACCGAGGGGCGGCCGCCATGAGGTTTTGAAAGGCCTCGGTCTCTACCAGCCTATAGGGCAGCATCTCCAGGCTAAGTAGTTTGGAGATGTGGACGTTGAGGGCTTGGGCGTAAGGGTGGGTTGCACTATACTTCCTTTTGCGCTCCAGCGTCTGGGGTATGGAGAGCTGAACGCTGGTGGATGCTGTGCAGGATCGTGGAGGCGAAGATGGTGTTTTCGCACGGGAGTTGTTTGGGCCGGGGTCCTGGGCAGGGGGCTGACTAGCAGATGACACAGGGGAAGGAGGTGTGCCCGGCCGGAGGTGAACGGGCTTGGTGCCATTGAGTGGGGTGTTTAGCATTCATATGCCTGCGCATACTGGTGGTAGTTAAGCTAGTAGTGGTGGAACCCCTGCTGATCCTGGTTTGGCAAAGGTTGCACACCACAGTCCGTCGGTCATCCGGTGTTTCTTTAAAGAACTTCCAGACTTCTGAAAATCTAGCCCTCGCCATGGGAGCTTGACTACGTGAAACATTTGGCGCTGATGCACCAGCTCTGGCCCTGCCTCTCCGTCTGGCCCCACCACTGCCTCTTACAACCTGTTCTGGTATAGGACTCGCCTCCGTCTCAGAAGCACTGTGTTCAACCGGCCTATCAACCCAGCTTGGGTCTGTCACCTCATCATCCTCCGATCCCTCAGTCTGCTCCCCCCTCGGACTTCCTGCCCTGACAAGAACTTAACCACTGTCTGACAACCGTGTCTCCTCATCATCCGACACCTCTTTACACACTTCTTCCACTACGTCAATAATGTCATCATCACCCACAGACTGCGACCAGTGGAAAACCTGGGCATCGGAAAATAGCTCAGCAGAAACCGGACAAGTGGTTTGTGACTGTGGGAAGGGTCCAGAAAACAGTTCCTCAGAGTATGCCGGTTCAAATGCTAAATTTTGCTGGGAGGGGGCAGACTGGGGGGAAGGAGGCTGAGGCGGAGGAGCTGGAGGAGTGCTGATTTCGGTGACATGGGTGGACTGCGTGGAAGACTGACTGTTGGACAAATGGCTAGAAGCATTGTCCGCAATCCTCTTCACCTGTTCGCACTGTTCTGGCCTCAACAGTGCTCTACCACGAGTCCCAGTAACTTGAGACATGATGAACCTAGGGAGTGTAGCTCTGCGCCGTTCCCCTGCTCCCTCATCAGCAGGTGGTGTCTCACCCCGCCCAGGAACACGGCCTCTGACCCCTGCAGTAGTTGGACGCCCACGTCCACACCCTCGCCCTCTACCCCTAGCCCTCGGGTTAAACATTTTCAAAATTAAAGTGTAAACTGTAAATATTTTGGGATTTTTTTGTTTTTTTTGTTTTATTTGTGTTTGTTTGTGTGTTTTTTTTTTTTTTTAATACAAAACAATGCTATCCTATTGCTATGGCTAGTTTCTAATCTACACTGACAGCACAAAACTGGATTTTGTGCTGTGCCTGATGACTTTGAGTTATAAAAAGAAATAAACGTAAAAAAAAATAAATTCAAATCAAACCCCTAATAAATTGTCCCACTTCGGTGTTTGAGGTGGATATGTGTGTCACTAAGAGCTAAATACAACGGTCGCAAGTCTCCCAGCAAATTCCTCACAATATGGTACTAGCTGCACTACTAGTGGCAGCAAGCCCAGCCACAAGCAAACCAAAAAAAAGTAAAATATAACGCTATTGTAGGCCTAAATAAGCCGTTGGGGTTCTCCTATGGCTATTTTCTAGCCTACACTGAAAACACACTGCTTTGCCAGATTACTTTGAGTTATAAAAGTAAATAAACATAAAAAAAAATAAATCAGCAGACTGTGCCTAATTCAAATCAAACCCCTAATAAATTGTCCCACTTCGGTGTTTGAGGTGGATATGTGTGTTACTAAGAGCTAAACACAATGGTCGCAAGTCTCCCAGCAAATTCCTCACAATATGGTACTAGCTGCACTACTAGTGGCAGCAAGCCCAGCCACAAGCAAACCAAAAAAAAGGAAAATATAACGCTATTGTAGGCCTAAATAAGCCGTTGGGGTTCTCCTATGGCTATTTTCTAGCCTACACTGAAAGCACACTGGTTTTCCAGATTACTTTGAGTTATAAAAAGAAATAAACGTAAAAAAAAAAAATAAATCAGCAGACTGTGCCTAATTCAAATCAAACCCCTAATAAATTGTCCCACTTCGGTGTTTGAGGTGGATATGTGTGTCACTAAGAGCTAAACACAACGGTCGCAATTCGCCCTGCAAATTCCTCACAATATGGTACTAGCTGCACTACTAGTGGCAGCAAGCCCAGCCACAAGCAAACCAAAAAAAGTAAAATATAACGCTATTGTAGGCCTAAGTAAGCGGTTGGGGTTCTCCTATGGATATTTTCTAGCCTACACTGAAAGCACACTGCTTTGCCAGATTACTTTGAGTTATAAAAAGAAATAAACGTAAAAAAAATAATAAATCAGCAGACTCTGCCTAATTCTAATCAAACCCCTAATAAATTGTCCCACTTCGGTGTTTGAGGTGGATATGTGTGTCACTAAGAGCTAAACACAACGGTCGCAAGTCTCCCTGCAAATTCCTCACAATATGGTACTAGCTGCACTACTAGTGACAAGAAGCCCAGCCACAAGCAAACAAAAAAAAAAGTAAAATAAAACGTTATTGTAGCCCTAAGAAGGGCTGTTGGGTTCTTGTAGAATCACTCCTGCCTAACACTATTCTAATAGAACACCCTAACGCTTTCCCTGACCAGCAGCAGCTCTCTCCCTAGCGGCATCCAGACAGTGAATGATCCGAGCAGCGCGGGCAGGGGCTAGTCTATTCCAGGGTCACCTGATCAGACCAGCCAACCACTGCTATCGACGTGTAAGGGTACCACGTCATGCTGGGTGGAGTGCAGAGTCTCCTGGCTTGTGATTAGCTCTGTTTCTGGCCTTCAAAAATCACAACGGCGGGAGATGCCATTTTCTCGAGCTGGCGAAATACTCGTCTGAGCAACGAGCAGTTTCGAGTACGCTAATGCTCGAACGAGCATCAAGCTCGGACGAGTATGTTCGCTCATCTCTACTTATTATCCCTGTACTATGATATCATTGTATGATGAACCTGTATGATGCACTGTGACATCACTATGTATATAATCCATACACTGTGACTCTGCTTATTATCCCTGTGCCCATAAAGCCCCCCAGTAATGTCCTTCACATAGCCCCCAGTAATGTCCCCACACATCCCCCCCCCAGAAATGTCCCCACAAAGCCCTCCAGTAATGTCCCCCACACAGCCCTCCAGTAATGCCCCCAACACAGCCCTGCAGTAATATCCTCACACAACACTTCAGTAATGTCCCCCACACAGCCCCTCAATATTGTCTCCACACAGCCCCCAGTAATGTCTCCCACAATGCCCCCCAGAGCTGCCAAATGTCTCAATAATTCACAAAAGAAAGAAAAAACTATGATACATGTGCCCCACTGACTACCCTTTTGCTTCTACCCTAGCCAAGCCTGCTATGCAAGTGAAGATTGATCTCACAGGGCACTGCGGCCCAAGTCCTTTAATGGTTGCCCAAGGGACATTATTTCTTGTCTACCCGACTTTAAACTCAAAGAACGAATTATGCTTGCAGCTAGGAAGCAACAGGATTTGAACTTTGAAGGTTGTAAGGTCCAGCTATACCAGGACCTATCATGGCTCACCCTACAGAAAAGACGTCTCCTTCAGCCGCTCCTAGATATCCTGCAGAAGAACAGTGCCTTATACTGTTGGGGCTTCCTGTTCAGGCTGACAGCTTAAAAAGATGGAAAGTCTGCAACCCTGAGATCCTTTGAAGATCTGGACCTATCTGCCCCATATGGTACTTGCCCATCCTAAATATGACAGACTAGGAACTGAATATGTCAGCCCCTGCTCCTCCTCCGATATGGCAACCTGAAGACAACCGGCATCCCAGAACTCCACACAAGACTCCCCGACTTGACTTGCACCATGTCCCTTCATGTATGCTTTACACAGTGAATATGGGGTCAAAGGCTTTTCCAAATTTACCCATTTTTTTTACCCCACCTGATTTTTTCTGACTGTAACTCTACCAACAAGGCTTATTGTGGTATGGTGATGCTGTATTGCAGTTGCCTACTCAGGGCTCCATGCTTTCTTTATTGCTATTTGGCCTATGGGTCACCAGGGTTCAGTAAATCCTTCTACTGATTTTCACTTAAACCTAAATTTTCTTGGTGAAACGGTGGCGCCGCTGTTCCCTGCTTTTTTTTGGGGGGTTTAAACCACGACCCCCCTGCTCCAGCAGAGTGATCATAGGACAACATGCTTTTTGGTATAGACTAGGATATTCCTAGTGGTTGTTGTCACGACCGGTACATAGTATCCCTGGTTAAGGAATGTGCACCGAAGCGCTCCTTTCAGTACAGAATTTTATGCTGCGTCGTGTGTAATAAGTTGTATATGACACGTATGTGGCGCTGGCGCTTCTTAATTACACGTACATGCAGTTTTCACATAAAAGAACATGCAAGTCATGAAAGTCAGACAGAAAATCCATGAATGTTTGAATAAAAAATGATCACACAGGTCCCACATTAACCCCTTCCCGACGCGCGCCGTACTAGTACGGCACGCGCCGGGTCCCGGTGCATGGAGAGGGCTCGGCCCTCTCCATAGCCAGTAAGTCTTTGCTGCATATCTTGTCGTGGATCGCTGCTCCCCGATGACGTCACGGGGAGCGGCGATCCGTCGCCATGGTAACCTCGGGTGTTCTGAACACCCGAGGCTACTTCGTTTTAACTCATGCATTACAATGTGCTAATTGCACATTGTAATGCATGGGGAGTAAAATCCACATATACTGCCATACTGTAGTATGGCAGTATATGATAGGATCAATCAGACTACCTAGGGTTAGAGTACCCTAGGGAGTCTGAAAAATAGTAAAAGTAAAAATAAAAAAAAGTTTTAAAAAAAAAAATTATAATAAAAAAACCTAATCACCCCCCTTTCCCTAGAACTGATATAAAAATAAATAAACAGTAAAAATCATAAACACATTAGGTATCGCCGCGTCCGAAAATGCCCGATCTATCAATATATGATAATGTTTTTGCACTATGTTTAACCCCGTAACGGAAAATAGCGTCCAAAGTCGAAAATGGCATTTTTTTGCCATTTTGAAAAATATAAAAAAATTAATAAAAAGTGATCAAAAGGTCGCACAGTCCCAAAAATTATAGTAATGAAAACGGCATCAAAATTCGCAAAAAATGACACTAGCCACAGCTCCGTACACCAAAGTATGAAAAAGTTATTGGCCCCAGAATATAGCAAAATAAAAAAAAAATATTTTGTACAGGAGGTTTTAATTTTTTTAAATGTATGAAAACATTATAAAACCTATACAAATTTGGTATCCACGTGATCGTACCGACCCAAAGAATAAAGTAGACCTGTCTTTTGGGACGCAGAGTGAAAGCTGTAAAATCCAAGCCCACAAGAAAACGTCACAAATGTAGTTTTTCACCATTTTCACTGCATTTGGAATTTTTTTCCCGCTTCCCAGTACACGCCATAGAATATTAAATACCGTCACTATGAAGTGCAATTTGTTTCGCAGAAAATAAGCCATAACACAGCTCTTTATGTGGAAAAATAAAAAAGTTATAGATTTTTGAAGTTGGTGAGTGAAAAATGGAAGTGAAAAAACTAAAAAAGGCCAAGTCGTTAAGGGGTTAAAATAAATTAAAATGTCAGTCTATCCTGCACAAAGTCCGTATACCAAAGTGTAAAAAAGTTATTGGCCTCAGAATTTGGCAAAATGGCAAATTTATTTAGTACAAAAATTTGAAAAAAAAATACTAAAAATATATAAATTTGGTATCCCTCTGATCATGCCGACCAAAGAACAAAGGGAAAGAGTCATTTGAAGCGCAGAATAAAAGTCGTAAAAATGGAGCCCACAAGAAAACTCTGCAAATGTGTATTTTTGTCAATTTCGCTGCACTTGGAATTTTTTCAGCTTTCCAGTACATTGCATGGAATAGTAAATGGGGCCACTAAAAAGTACAATTTGTCCCGCAGATACCAACCCCAAACACATCTCTGTTAATGGAAAAAGAAAGAAGTTGTTGCTTTTGGAATGAGGGGAGTAAAAAACAGAAACACAAAAACAAAAAAGGGCTGAGTCCTGTAAGGACAATCTACTCGCCATCTAAATAGGTCACAGAATTAAAGTGGTTTTCCCTCAAAGGAAAGTGTGACCCTATCCACGGGATAGAGCCTAACTTGCTGAACAGTTGGGATCTCTGAGATCGCGAAAATGAGGGGCCTGTCAGAACCCTCTTCGCTCCATCAGATAAATGAAGCAGACGACCAAGCATGACCATTCTGTTCCATTAATATCAATAGAGCTGATGGAGATCGGTGAGCGCCGTGCTCAGCAATTTCCATCAGCTCCATAGAGTTTAATGCAGAAGAAAGGTCATGTGCGGCCGTCTGCTCCATTAATCTGATGGAGGGACGAGGGCTCTGACGAACCCCTTGTTTTTTGCGATCTGCTGGGGCCTTAGTACTGAGACCCCCACTGATCGGCAAGTTACTATCCTTTGTGGGAAAACCCCTTTAAACATAAGATTCATAAAGCTACATTAACGAATTGATTAAAAACAGATTATTGGACAATACAGTCATTCCTTTATAATCTATGTGCTTGGCAGTAGCAGCTCTTATAATTATTGGATACAATCACCTCTCTTCATGGTGTGTGTACATCTCATGCTCCTAGGTCCAATTTGAAAAAAAAGTTCCATTCATCCTCTTGTGCTGTAATAGGTGCGTGTATGGAAAAATCCTATCTGAGGTATCTGTCTGGCAAATTAATTAACCCTGTACTGCTGCCTCCATCCTCCTGTGTAATGGTCTGTGGTCATACAGGCAACATGGAAAACATAATGCAAAAAAATCTCCTGATGTATATGTGTGTATACACTGTGACTTCAGTGCGTGTTTTATCCCTGTACTGTGACATCGGTGCATGTTTTATCCTTGTACTGTGACATCGCTGTGCTTTTTATCCCTTTACTGTGACATCAGTGTGTTTTATCTCTGTACTGTACAAATGCTCTGTGAATTATACATGTACTGTGACATCGCTTTGTATATAATCCCTATACTGTGATTGTGCTTGCTATCCTTGTACTATGACATCAATGTATCAGAGTGAGTGGTGTCTGTACAATTGCGCTGCAGGTGCCCCATCCTGGAAGACAGAAGTCATGTCGGTGTTAGTTCTAAGCTCAGTGACACAAATGGATAACTGGGCTTCCACCTACAATGTTGGAAGCTGCACAGGGGACACTGAGAGAAAGAGGGACAAAAGTCCTATAGTCTTTTTGTAAACCATGACCTCATACCCACCACAAACATGGTATTATTTTGACCTTTCCTCCATCCTCTTCCTGTAGCCTCCAGGACAATATGTTTGGTTTTTGGCTCTGAGCTCCAGTAATGCAGCAGGACGAAGTAGCGCTTGTCACGAAATCAGCTTCCCAACACGGTCTTTAAAAGTCAGTTATTGGTTTATTGCAACGTGTTGCGGTCCGGTACCCGAACCTTCGTCAGGCATGCTTCGTCAGCTCAGAGCCAAAAACTGATTATATGAAACTACCTGTCAGTCTACCCCTGGGCGGATAAAGGTAGAAAGAAGCTCAGCGCCAGAATCCTCCCATTCTACTCTACATGCACATTAATTTGTGCTTCAAGGTGAGCACCCTCTCATTACTGTACTGAACCTTTGTACTGGTTTTTATGTTATTATACAAGGAGAGCGCTCCTGTCTCATTCTGTCTCCCTTTCCCCCGGTTTTGAGACTCGTGGTCTGAGTATCTATAGTCTGCTCAGCCACGGTCTCCCTCTCAGGTTCACGCCATCAAAATATTTTGCCTCTCGTTCCTCATTTAGTACCTTTTTTGGCCCATAGCAACCATGGTTTCCAGCTCTCAAAAAAACTACAATCAACAAGATGGAGGGGCGGGGCCTGCCTCCTGTCACCTCATCACAAGCATCTGCTGCTGACCAATGACACCAGAGCTATCTATCTCTCATACCTAACTATCTACTGTATCTCATATCTATTTATCCCAGATCTATCTATCTATCTATCTATCTATCTATCTATCTATCTATCTATCTATCTCATATCTATCATCTATCTATTATCTATCTATCTATCTATCTATCTATCTATCTATCTATCTATCTATCTATCTCATATCTATCATCTATCTATTATCTATCTATCTATCTATCTATCTATCTATCTATCTATCTATCTATCTATCTATCTATCTACCTATCTATCTATCTCATATCTATCATCTATCTATCTATCTATCTATATCATATCTATCTGTCTATTATCTACTCATATCTATCTATCTATCTAAAGCAAAGAAAAACGGCAGCACTCCAATGTTGTGAACAAACAAACGTGTTTATTCCACCTCCAGCAACGTTTCGGCTGTTAGCTCAGCCTTTGTCAAGCAATGTGTGTAAAGTTTTGTACAAATATATATAGTCGCAGTGCAGTGACATCATACATAAAAGTAAACAAAAGCACATGGTGCATATAGTACAATTTAACAGTGATCAAATAGTTATCAATCAATGAATGATACATATAATAGCATTTCATAAATGTCTACATTTGTGATCAAGTGAACATAAACAGTATATACTTTTGTTGTGGATAAGTGTATCATTCACCTGTGTGGGGCCTCCTCCTGGCTGTAAACTGAAACAGATCGGACGCTATCCGCGTCTCATGGTCCTTACTGCGCATGTCAGCAAAAGTGCGACAAATCAGGCGCAGGCGCGACACAAAAAACGTCAATGCGCATGTCAAAAAATGTGGTGGAGAGCAGATCACTAACAGTGCATGTCGCGCATGCGCATAATATTTTGTCGCATGTACGCCAAATCTACGTATTTTTGGCGCACGCGTGCACCCAATCTACGTATCCAGTAAGAGTCATACTAAGTAAGGGAATAAGTGTTCCTAGCAAAAAGAGATAGGATATATCGGAACATATCAAAGTATGCATTCTCATAGGTTTAAGGAGTGGGTCTTATGTATATAAGACAAATGGTATAAAGTCATGACATAGACAGATATAAAATCCCAAAGAAAAGGAACTTATAATTCCAACCATATGGTACCACAAGAGTACCTAAATACGGTATCACAAAAGAGTCCTAAATGTAACACACTCTACACAAATTATGGGCTATTATTGAAAAAGTCCCAAAATATGTGGGTAACACTGCACGGTGTACACTGATATAGTGCGCTCCGTCCATGTTACAGAAAGCATATTGGTCCGTAGTGGAAATGTAATCATCCCCAACCATGGACCATGCATTTCCCCACTAGAGGACTGCCTATTAAGTTTTGCCCTAGTGGAGAGTGTGCACTGTGGGAGTAAAAGTGGTATCTGTCCAAGAATAAACTATGTCACCAAAAATGTCAACCACTACCTATCATGCACGGCTCGAGAGTAGTTACAATTCTAGCCACAATCTGGAGACTAAATAACCATATTTCTAATAGTAACCAAAAGGAGCTCAAGATCCATATATCCTCAAGTTAGATAGGAGCTACTCATAAGGCTACAGATCTGCTACTCCAGTACATTCAATGAGGAAAAAAATTTTTGAAATAAGTGAAAAATTTTTTTTATTGATCCCACAAAATACAGATGTGTGTGGTCAAAAAAATATTTAGAAGCCACAGGAGGGGTCCACAGGCGGTGTCCACTTTAATGTGACAGTGAATAAGTGCACTGGGTGATCTAAAAAGAAAGAAGAAAAATAAGGTTAATATCATATGGTACAAACACCATAACCTTCATAGATGATTATGATCAACAAGAATCAGAGCAGTACAGTAACGCAAGTCAGTTTTCAGAAAATTCCACTAGTTTTAAAATCAACATTTAACCCATTGGCCTTAAGGGTATTTAATTTGTAGATCCACTCCAGTTCACGTCTTTTTAGTAATTTCGTTCTGTCACCTCCCCTTCTCAGGGGTGGGATTCTGTCAATGATTCGGAATCTGAGCTGTCCCTCTCTATGTTTGTGTTCATGAAAATGTTTAGGGACTGGGAGGTCCTTCCTCCCAGCCCTAATAGTATAACGATGTTGGTTCAGACGGGTTTTCAAATCAAGGGTGGTCTCCCCTATGTACCACAAGTCACATGGACATTGTAGTAAATAGATGACGTGGTCGGAATCGCAGGTAAGGTAGTGTTTTATCTCAAATGTGGCATTAGTCACCGGATGTGTAAACTTATTCCCTTTTAACATCATCGTACAGTTCACGCAACGTCTACAGGGGAAACTGCCATTTTTTTGTGGGGCCAGAAGGGTCTGTCTCTCTTTCTTTTTAGGACCCACATCAGCCTTCACCAATTTATCTCTGAGGCTAGGTGTACGACGGTATGACATAAGGGGTGGGATATTAAATTCCGGTATCGTGGGAAAAACATCAGAGAGAATATGCCAATTTTTTGTAATAATTTTCCCTATATCACTACTCACCTCCGTGTATGTAGATATAAAGGGTATGCGTTTCATTTCCATTCTTTTAGTTTTAGGTTGTAGGAGATCTTGTCTCTGTAAATTGCAGACTCTTTCCCTATGTTCATCTATAAGGGATTTCGGGTACCCTCGATCTCTAAATTTAGTAGTGAGTGTGTCAAAATTTTTTTGTAGACATGTCTCCTGGGAGACAATACGACGTACCCTTAAGAACTGGCTGTATGGTAGTGACTTTGTCATCTTTTTGGGTTGGTTGCTGTTAAAGTAAAGCAAATTATTTTTATCAGTAGGTTTAACAAACAGGTCTGTCTGGATGGCCCCTTTGTTAAGTAAAACCTGTACATCCAAAAATTGTATGGATTCCCTTGACCATACCAGGGTGTACTGGACATTCTCATCCACCCCATTCAGAAAGTTTTGATATAAGTGGAGTTCATCCAATGTACCTTTCCATAAGAGGAATATGTCGTCAATGTATCTCCACCACTTCAGTACATTACTGAAGTGGTGGGACACATAGACCGACCCTTCCTCAAAATCGCACATAAAAATATTAGCATATGTGGGGGCTACATTGGCCCCCATGGCAGTACCCCTTAATTGCACATAAAATGTGTCCTGAAAAAGAAAATAGTTACAGGTGAGTACAATTTCAAGCAGATCCATGATTAGAGTAATAATAGCATTACTGTAGTCCGAACTACACAATTTCCTCCTAACCGCAGCTAGGCCTCTCTCATGACAAATGGACGTATAAAGGCTCACCGCATCAAAGGAGGCCAGGATTATGTTATCATCCATTTGCAACACCCTCGCCGATGCAATGGCGAGGTAGTGCTTGCGAATACGTCCCATCTGTAGGTAACACCACATTACACTACATGGTCCTTATAGGATCAAGGGGAAATTGCAGTGGTTAATCCTGCCTGGCAAGGCAGATGTTAATCTGTGATGTAATTATGTCAACCAATGTCTGTGTTACATCCTGTCTCTGTGCACTGAGAGGTAATTGGAGGAGCAGCCACCACCTGACCAAGGGAAGGTAATAAAACCCCTAGCCCAGAATGTTCTAGAGGAGTCTCTCCCCAGAGAGAGAAGAGAGCAGTCTCTCCCAGAAGGGAGAATAGACCGGTCCTAGTCAGGCCCTCTGGGTCTGCAGGACGCAAGCAGAGAGTAGTTAGCTGAGCAGCAGCTCAGAGACTCTAGCATACCAGACCAGTGCAGGAAGAGCCTAGCCCCTGCCTGAAGTGGAAGATAAGACTAGAGTTAGTGTAGTGAGGAAAGGGGTATCATCCTACCTTCAAGGGTGATACCTGAAGAGATCCAGGACCGAGCTGAAGCATCCTCTAGGACACAGCTGCCTCCCAGCCTGCCCCCCCACATCCAGGCTGGTGAACTATCTCCTGAGGCTCCCTCCAACTCACATCTCGGCACCCTACCTACCTGTTAAAGGCACGTTTGCTGCGGTTCCTGCGGTTCAAATAAAGAACTGTAAGTTGTTTTCTTCAACTTCTGTCTCCGTCTGGTCCCTGCTAATACGGCTGCCTTCATCACCGGCACCCTGCCCATCACCCAGAGACTCACACTCGGGACATTAAGGGGTTGCCCCAGGGAGATCCGCTATAGCAGCCGCTCCCTCATCATTTCTTGCCAACACCACCCTGCTGGAGACCTGCCAGGCTGTAGGACAGCCCTCCGGTTCCCCCGTACCAAGCACCGTGACAATAGCGTGCTTAGGCCGCAACCGCCAGCCACTCCGGTACCGCGGGCCCCGGCTGTCTCCAGGCCTCACCTCAAGGGCTAGGCCCCGGTGGGGGATGTTGCAAGTGGCGTCACGAACAGGATATAGACTTCTGTGCCTTATTACGGCATTAAAGACTTTCTTTTATTAAAAGACTGTGCTGCCTAACCCTGCTGCCATCCGGGTTTAGGCCTAAGGACTTGTACGTTTCTGGAATGAACTGTGTTATACTGCTGCCACGTGCGGTCGAGCGCCGCTCCCGCACTCCAGAGGTTAATCCTGGCAAGAACTGTACCAGCTCTGCTACATCCGGCGCTGCCGCGCCCGAAGATTTTTCCCTCAGAAACTGTGGCGCAGCAAATAATTCCAGCCCGCCAAAACCTTCACTGGCGGGAAACCCAGATGACGCATCAAGCTCCACCCACGCGCGAAGCGCGCGAACCCCGCCTCCTGTGGCGCAGAAAAAATTAGAGCCCGCCACAGCTCTTGGCGGGAAGGACTCGGACTCCTCCCACTGGCTCGAGGCGGACTTCCTGCCCTGCCTCAGAGAAGCGCGAGATCTCAAGTGGATGTTGAGCAGAGAGGACTTCATCATGTGGGGTCCTCCGCCCTTCCCTCCTGTGGAGCGTCCTGAGTTTTATGAAGTCCTAGAGACGATGGTGGTAGTCTCCGCGCAGCCTGTCCGAAGACCTTCCGCGGGACATCGGCTGCACCGAGGAATCACTCGGGCTTTCGTCACCCGGACCTGCTACCACACGGTGACGCAGTACCAGATTCCACCCGGGCGGATCCTCGTCCCTATCCCGGCTGCCATCCCGGTAGCGCGGGCCCACGTGGAGGCGCCACGTGGAGAGGCCCCGACTCCTGCGGAGCCAATGCCTGGACCTGGTATGGCCGCTCCACCTGCTCCGAGGCCTACCCCTCCGGCTACGCGGCCTGCTAGCCCCGCTATGGTAGCTCCTGACCCTCCGGTGGTTCCTGCTCCTGTTCCGGCACCTACCTGTCGCCCAAGGAGATCCGAGCCTGCACCGGAGCCACGAGCCCCAGCACCGGCACCTCCGCAGCCTCAAGGCCGAGGTGAGGCCGCCCGCCGGCGACTCCGAGACGCTGTCTCGGACCAGCGACGCAGAGAGAAAGAGGCCCAGCGGTATATGGCCGGCAGATCCACAGCGGGAGCTTGGGTCGAGAAGAACCGCACCACCGGCATGGTCAGGTTCTTCGACAAGCGGAAGGGCTATGGCTTCGCTACCCAGGACTATACCGGACGGGAAGTATTTATACCCCGCCGGTCCATCAAGAGGCCTGATCTGCCGGAGAGCCAGCACAACCTCAAGCCAGGCGAGTGCATAGAGTTCTCCCTGCAGGAAGGACCGCGTGGACCCTGGGCGGCTGGTGTGATCCGGATCCCCGACTCCGATGAGGACCGCTACTACCCGCATGATGACTGGTATGAGGACGACGAGTGGCCGGAGTCCCCGAACACCTCCTCTTCCTCGGCTGCGAGTCCCCGGGCGGTGACCCATGTGAATGCCCCATCCACGGTAATCGTGAGTACGGGTCCCATTGCCATCCATGGGCCGGGCATGATACAGGGCGCCACCCCCACCGGCTCCCCTGCTGGGAGCATTGTCAGGTCCCGCGGCTCCTCTGTGGCTGAGGACATCCCGTCTAGTGAGCCCTGTCCGGAGGTCCCATCTAGGCCCACATCTCCCCTTGCCGGTTACCAATGGGGTGATGACCCGGCCCCGGAAGAACCGGAGCTGGAAGGAGCCGCGGCGCGGCCGCTGGACTCCGTTTACTTTTTCCTGGACCCCTCTGTGGTCCCTGGCTCAGTTGAGCCCCCGGCTGGAATAGCCGACACCCCGGGCGACAGCGCTCCTCCCCCTGAAGGACTGGAGGATGTTGCTGCACCTGCAGTACCCACTGCTGCCACCGGGTGTCCCCAGCCGGCACCTACTCCCGCTGAGGATGCACAGGATTCCCTGCAGGAGCTGGATCCTGTCTTTGCTGAACCCAGCGATACTGAGTAATCCCTGAAGGGCTGTAGCCCTCCCCAGGTACTTTGTCCATTGTAAATATTGTGTATATCTCCATTTTCCCCAAAGAGCCAGAGACTTTCCTGGGACTCTTACCCTTATTTATCTCAGTCAAGAGATTATGTGCTATGATAGCACCCTTCCTCTGCCACAACAGAGATGTCATCAAAGGACTCTGTCCCTCTACCCATAGAGGAGACCCTTTGCTTCTTCAGTGCACTTTTCCCCACATCAAGGGCTGTACCCAGAAGATGGACTTTGTCATTAGAGACCTTCTGAGAGACTTTTGCCAGATACTACAAGGGAAAAGTGGCTATTGACTATTATTTTGCACTTAATGCCTTCCTTTTTAGGTACGGACATTCTGCATGCACTTTTTATGCCTTTTCTTTCCAGGAAAAGAGACATTTGCTATCTTGCTACCCTGAGTAGCCTATCTATCTGTAACGTTATGTTATAAGATGTGTACCCATTGGGCTGCTAAGCCAATGTGAATTTATCACCTGTTTGCACACTGTCATATATGCCAGTAGTCTGCATTAACCCTTTCATAGGCTTTTCAGGTTGTAGTGTGGCTGTGTCGGACCGTCTTTCTATGTAAAACACTGACCGCTACCTGATCCCTCAAACTGAGGTTTGCACATGGGGGTAGTCCGTAAACTGCGGGTCTTTAGGGGACCGGGGGTGTTACACAGTTAGCACCTGGATGCCACTCATACATGGGTAAGGTTGTCAGTCAGGAGGTACTCGTGTCGCATATGCTAACGCAATGCAGATAGACACCATATAATTGCCGCCAGGGAAGAAGCGTTGATCAAACAAATATACAGGCCTTGGTGCAAGGAGTGGATTACAGGACATGACACCACACCTTTCCTACTGTACAGTTCGGTTTAATGGCGTCAGCGACCAACTGTCATACAGCTATATTTTTGTCTTAGTCCGACACCAACCCAGGTGCCTGTCTCCAGGACCATGGGCGGTTTGTCCCTACACCTCACACAGCCTGCACTTCCCAGAAGTGCCTTTAGCCCCCTCTGTGCCCCAAACCATCTGTAGTCGAGCCGAGGGCGGCTCTTTCAATTGCCCCCGGGGTATGCAACACCCTCGCCGATGCAATGGCGAGGTAGTGCTTGCGAATACGTCCCATCTGTAGGTAACACCACATTACACTACATGGTCCTTATAGGATCAAGGGGAAATTGCAGTGGTTAATCCTGCCTGGCAAGGCAGATGTTAATCTGTGATGTAATTATGTCAACCAATGTCTGTGTTACATCCTGTCTCTGTGCACTGAGAGGTAATTGGAGGAGCAGCCACCACCTGACCAAGGGAAGGTAATAAAACCCCTAGCCCAGAATGTTCTAGAGGAGTCTCTCCCCAGAGAGAGAAGAGAGCAGTCTCTCCCAGAAGGGAGAATAGACCGGTCCTAGTCAGGCCCTCTGGGTCTGCAGGACGCAAGCAGAGAGTAGTTAGCTGAGCAGCAGCTCAGAGACTCTAGCATACCAGACCAGTGCAGGAAGAGCCTAGCCCCTGCCTGAAGTGGAAGATAAGACTAGAGTTAGTGTAGTGAGGAAAGGGGTATCATCCTACCTTCAAGGGTGATACCTGAAGAGATCCAGGACCGAGCTGAAGCATCCTCTAGGACACAGCTGCCTCCCAGCCTGCCCCCCCACATCCAGGCTGGTGAACTATCTCCTGAGGCTCCCTCCAACTCACATCTCGGCACCCTACCTACCTGTTAAAGGCACGTTTGCTGCGGTTCCTGCGGTTCAAATAAAGAACTGTAAGTTGTTTTCTTCAACTTCTGTCTCCGTCTGGTCCCTGCTAATACGGCTGCCTTCATCACCGGCACCCTGCCCATCACCCAGAGACTCACACTCGGGACATTAAGGGGTTGCCCCAGGGAGATCCGCTATAGCAGCCGCTCCCTCATCATTTCTTGCCAACACCACCCTGCTGGAGACCTGCCAGGCTGTAGGACAGCCCTCCGGTTCCCCCGTACCAAGCACCGTGACAATAGCGTGCTTAGGCCGCAACCGCCAGCCACTCTGGTACCGCGGGCCCCGGCTGTCTCCAGGCCTCACCTCAAGGGCTAGGCCCCGGTGGGGGATGTTGCACATTGTTATGTCAATTTTTTCCAATTTTTGTAGAAAGTCAGATGTATCCCTAATGTATGATGAGGTGTTAACAGCAAAAGGTCTTAGTATTTTATCCAAGAAAATGGCAATTGTGTTCAAAATGGAGTCCATACCTGCCACTATTGGTCTCCCTGGTGGGTTTGACACACATTTGTGGATTTTGGGCAAAACATACAACACAGGTGTTACCGGTGTTTATACCAGAGGTGGAATAAACACGCTTGTTTGTTCACAACATTGGAGTGCTGCCGTTTTTCTTTGCTTTGGATATCTTACCCACTCAGACTGGTGTGAGTGGAAGGATAGCACCCGCTATATTTCATTACTAAGGACTGTGCTGCTGTTTTTTTGCTTTTTTATCTATCTATCTATCTATCTATCTATCCTTCTAAAAAAGAAGGAGAGTCGGAAGCAGCACAGGCAGGCGAGGGTGCAGCAGCCGTAGGACCCTTGGCTGGGGTCCGTCAAGATATTTGTAGGAAAGAGGCAGCACTCCAAAGTACGTGGAAAAGGGTGAAGCTCCAAAGGGCTCTACAAATATCTATCCTTCTATCTATCTATCTATCTATCTATCTATCAATGTATCTATCTATCTATGTAAAACTTCAGCACATGAGGGTGCAGCAAATGAGGGCACAGCACATACGGGCAGAGCACATGAGGGCGCAGCACATGAGGGCGCAGCACATGCGGGCACAGCACATGTGGGCACAGCACATGCGGGCACAGCTTGAAGACTTGTAGAGTGTCTCCTGCCACCTCCTGCTGTGGAGTTGAGGTGATGAGGGTGGGGAGGGCTGCAGTTTCTGTCTGTGTGGATTATGTGTGTACACACAAGTGTAGGGAAAGCTGAGGAGAGATAAGAGTTTAGGTGTTTGGTTATTACATTAGTGAGGGCTTCTCCCTGCACATGACTGAGTGCTGCAGCACTGAGCCATGAGGTAATCAGCTGACTGCAGGTAGAGAAATTGCGGCGTGTCTCTAGCTCCATAGTCTCAGCTCCTTTCTGAAGACGGAATGTCCATAGCAACAGCCATATAAGAGATCACTGACATCTAGGGGAAGTCTGCAGAATGCAAGAGAAAGGAGCAAGATTCGGGTAACTAATCCAATTGCAAAAGGGTTTAAAATTACCTGCCCTACAACATATTAAAAGTTTTTTTGAAATGACGGTTACACTTTAAGGACACCCGACATACAGACGACCCCCAGTTAATGATGGACTCCTCTGCCCCCTATGACCTCTGGTAAAGCTCTCTGCATCCTTTACTATAGTCCCAGACTGCAATAATCAGCTGTAAAGTGTCTGTAATGAAGCTTTATTGATAATCCTTGGTTCCATTAGAGCCAAAAAATTTTTTAAATCCAATTGTCACTGGGGCAAAAAAATAAATTGTCTAGAACTACAATTATAAAATATACAGTTTCAACTTACATACAAATTCAACTTAAGAACAAACCTATGGAACCTTTCTTGTACGTAACCCAGGGACTGCCTGTACTGTGAAATCACTATGTATATAATCCCTAAACTGTGACTGTGCTTATTATCCCCGTACTACAACATCACTATAATATCCTTGCACTGTAACATGAGTGTGTGTTTTATCTATGTACTGTGACAACCTTCTGTGTATAATCCATGTACTGTGATATCTTTGTGTATATTATCCCTGTACTGTGACTGTGCTTATTATCCCTATATTATGGCATCACTGTAATATCCCTGTACAGTGATATCAGTGTGTGTTGTATCTCTGTACTGTACAAATGCTCTTTGTATTATACATGTACTGTGACATCGCTTTGTATATAATCCCTATACTGTGAAGGTGCTTCCTACCCACCCACAAACATGGTATTATTTTGACCTTTCCTCCATCCTCTTCCTGCAGCCTCCTGTCCCCCAGCCTCCTCCTACTGTCCCCCAGCCTCCTCCTGTGGCCTCTTGACCTCCAGCCTCCTGTCCTCCAGTTTCCTTCTGTCGTAAAGCCTCTTGTCCTCCAGTTGTCTCCAGTCTTTCAGCTTTCTCATGTGGCCTTCTGCCCTCCAACCACCTCCTGTCCTCCAGCTTCCTCCTGTGGCACCCAGTCCTCCGGGCTCCTCATGTAGTGCGCTGTCCTCCATCCTCCTCCTGTCCTCCAGCCTTCTTCTGTGGCCTCCTGTCCTCCAGACTCCTCCTGTGGTCTTCTTTCCTCCATTTTCCTTTTGTAGGTTCCTGTGCCTGTGGACAGGCAAGATGGGGCACAGGGAGGTACAAGGGTGCGCCTGCATCGCAGGAGCACCCATGCAGAAAACAAATAGTCAGAACAGTCCAATAGTCAGCACATGCAGCAATCCAAAGGAATCAACGTGACAAGCCAAAGGTCAGGCCAGGCAGATATGGATCAGTGTCAGGTCAAGACAGGTTTTTCAATGGAGTAGAATACTGATATATGGAGCAGAAATAGAGTCAGGAAATAAAGCTGTGGTCAAACTAAGGAAATCCAATACACAGAAGAACAGCACAACTTTGCAAGGATCAAAGAACCACAACACTCTGGAAGCTACCAGTGTACTGGTTCGGGGGGGAACAGGTTAGCCGTGTGCACAATGGCCCTTTAATTATCATCAGCTAACAGACATACACAACTTAGGACCCAGAAGCCGATGGCCAGGAGCAGGATGGTGTGTGAGGGCTAGAAGGTGAATGACAAGCAGCAGGAACGGAAACAGGACAGTGCCTACGGCAAGTAATTTGGCAATGGGCATGGATTGCCAATGTTACAGAATATCCCATTTGTTCTCTTAGAAGAAAGCTTTGTTAGTTAGGCATCACTGAAACAATTGCAAACACAGGGCCCAACTATATGATTGGTCCAAGTAACTAAGCAATGCTGGCTGGTGAAATAGAGGCTGCATTCACACAATTATAATTAATAATTGAAAAATAGAGAAGCATATTGGTGTGTCGCCAGATAATATGAGGGAATCAGTCACTGATTTAGTTGTAGGCATCTACATTTACAAGATATCTGAAGATGTGAGAAAGCAGAGTGTTATAAGCAGGGGTGTTGCTAGGGTGGTAAAAGGTCCGGGGCACGGGTCCCAATCCATATGCATCACACTTTCAGTAATGTCTATTCCTGTACATCACCCATAGCTCCCAACCGTCCTGGATTTGGCAGGACAGTTCCGGTTTTTCACCTCTGTTCCGCTATCACGGGCAGCTGGGAGATTGTGCCAAATATTCTGCCTAGATTCTGCACTGGCTAGGGTTGTCCCGGCTCTATGTCCCACCTAGTATACTTTCAAAGCCAGAAGTATTCAATACCAGGTTTCTGTTACTTGTGGTACTGAATGACTTCTGCAGACTCTACAGATGTATGGCAGAAATCCTTTTGAGACAAGTATCGGGTTGGTGCAGAGCGGCATCAGGGAGATATTACCATCTATTCATTTATGGTGTTTGCACATCTCCCGGGGTTTCCCCAGAGCAGACATTGGCAGGGAATCCTCTGTGTAGATGTGTCGGGTTAGCAGCAGAGCAAGGACCATGTCATCAGGCGGTGGTCTGTCCAATCCTCACACATAAGGTCTCTATTTAATTCAATCAAATAATTTTTTGCCCATCGCAGGATTTGAACCGACAACCACCACACTCCACCTGCCATAGAGAGACAGAGCCTCTATCCACTAGGCTATAGGCTTAGTGGTTGTCTATAGGAGGATTTTGTGCAACTGTTACATTGTGACACAGGCTCAGGCCCGGCGTCAGCACCCAGCTGACCTGGGCCCTAGAGCTCCAAAGTGGCCCACCACAACAATGTGGCAACGTATTACGGGCCCCAGAGCTCCAAAGGGGCCCACCACAACAATGTGGCGACGTATTATGGGGCCCAGGTTCGCCGCTGATTGCAGGAGGTGGGCGGAGTGGTAGTGGGACGTGCCCGGGGGCAAAGTATAATTCACCAGCCACTCCCAGCCCGTCCCTTTACCTCCCCTGATTGCTGATGAAGAACCTTAGCAGCCCCGCCCTGCCCTATCCACCTCACATATGGCCACCCCGCCCTGTGCTCCCTGGCCCATCCTGGAGACTTAACCCTGTCTCCCTATAGATGTATTTAATCCGTATATTATGACTCTGCTTATTATCCCTGTACTATGACATCATTGTATGATGTACTGTGACATAAGTGCATGTGTTATACCTGTACTATGATATCATTGTATGATGAACCTGTATGATGCACTGTGACATCACTATGTATATAATCCGTATACTGTGACTCTGCTTATTATCCCTGTACTATGACATCATTGTATGATGTACTGTGACATAAGTCCATGTATTATCTCTGCACTGTGACATTACTATGTATATAATCCCTATACTGTTACTTTGCTTTAATATCCCTGTATTATGACATCACTGTGTACGTTATCCCTGTACTATGACATCACTGTGTACGTTATCCCTGTTTGTTGACATAACTGTGTGAATTATCCCTATATTGTGACTTCACTATGTATATAATCCCTATACAGTCAGTCCCCTACTTAAAGTGTAACCGTCATTCTGAAATGTCTCCACACAGCCAGCCAGTAATGTTTCCACACAGAAACTTAGTTATGCCCCCACACATCCCCCAAGTAATGTACCTCACACAGCCCCCCAGTAACTAGTGCTCTAGTAATGTGCTCACACAGCCCCCACTTATGTCTCCCACAAAGCCCACAGTAAAATCCTTAAAATTTCACCTTAAAATGTCCCCCACACAACCCCTAGAAATGTCACCCACAAAACTCCAAAGTAATATGCTTACACTGCCCCCAATAATGCCCCCCAAACAGTCCCCCAATAATGTCTTCACACAGCCCCCCAGTAATGTGCCCACAAGGGGCCTAAGTAATGTCTCCCACACAGCCCCCCAGTAATGTGCCCACAAAGCCCCCAAGTAATGTCCCCACACACTGCTTTAGTAAAGTCTCCCACAAAGCCCCCAGTGATGTGCCCATAAAGCCTCCCAGTAATGTCCTTCACATAGCCCCCAGTAATGTCCCCACACATCCCCCCCAGAAATGTCCCCACAAAGCCCTCCAGTAATGTCCCCCACACAGCCCTCCAGTAATGCCCCCACACAGCCCTGCATTAATATCCTCACACAACACTTCAGTAATGTCCCCCACACAGCCCCCCAATATTGTCCCCACACAGCCCCCCAGTAATGTCTCCCACAATGCCCCCCAGAGCTGCCAAATGTCTCAATAATTCACAAAAGAAAGAAAAAACTATGATACATGTGCCCCACTGACTACCCTTTTGCTTCTACCCTAGCCAAGCCTGCCATGCAAATGAAGTTTGATCTCACAGGGCACTGCGGCCCAAGTCCTTTAATGGTTGCCCAAGGGACATTATTTCTTGTCTACCCGACTTTAAACTCAAAGAACATTATGCTTGCAGCTAGGAAGCAACAGGATTTGAACTTTGAAGGTTGTAAGGTCCAGCTATACCAGGACCTATCATTGCTCACTCTACAGAAAAGACGTCTCCTTCAGCCGCTCCTAGATATCCTGCAGAAGAACAGTGCCTTATACTGTTGGGGCTTCCTGTTCAGGCTGACAGCTTAAAAGGATGGAAAGTCTGCAACCCTGAGATCCTTTGAAGATCTGGACCTACCTTCCCCATATGGTACTTGCCCATCCCAAATATGACAGACTAGGAACTGAATATGTCAGCCCCTGCTCCTCCTCCGATATGGCAACCTGAAGACAACCGGCATCCCAGAACTCCACACAAGACTCCCCGACTTGACTTGCACCATCTCCCTTCATGTATGCTTTACACAGTGAATATGGGGTCAAAGGCTTTTCCAAATTTACCCATTTTTTTTACCCCACCTGATTTTTCTGACTTTAACTCTACCAACAAGGCTTATTGTGGTATGGTCATGCTGTATTGCAGTTGCCTACTCAGGGCTCCATGCTTTCTTTATTGCTATTTGGCCTATGGGTCACCAGGGTTCAGTAAATCCTTCTACTGATTTTCACTTACACCTAAATTCTCTTGGTGAAACGGTGGTGCCGCTGTTCCCCGCTTTTTTTTTGGGGGGGTGGGGTTAAACCACGACCCCCCTGCTCCAGCAGAGTGATCATAGGACAACATGCTTTTTGGTATAGACTAGGATATTCCTAGTGGTTGTTGCCACGACCGGTACATAGTATCCCTGGTTAAGGAATGTGCACCGGAGCGCTCCTTTCAGTACAGAATTTTGTGCTGCGTCGTGTGTAATGCAGCTGCAGCACAAATAAGTTGTATATGACACGTATGTGGCGCTGGCGCTTCTTAATTACACGTACATGCAGTTTTCACATAAAAGAACATGCAAGTCATGACAGAAAATCCATGAATGTTTGAATAAAAAATGATCACACAGGTCCCACATTAAAATAAATTAAAATGTCAGTCTATCCTGCACAGAGTCCGTATACCAAAGTGTAAAAAAGTTATTGGCCTCAGAATTTGGCAAATTTATTTTGTACAAAAATTTGAAAAAAAATACTAAAAATATATAAATTTGGTATCCCTCTGATCATGCCGACCAAAGAACAAAGGGAAAGAGTCATTTGAAGCAGAGAATAAAAGTCATAAAAACGGAACCCACAAGAAAACTCTGCAGATGTGTATTTTTGTCAATTTCGCTGCACTTGGAATTTTTTCAGCTTTCCAGTACATTGCATGGAATATTAAATGGGGCCACTGAAAAGTACAATTTGTCCCGCAGATACCAACCCCAAACACATCTCTGTTAATGGAAAAAGAAAGAAGTTGTTGCTTTTGGAATGAGGGGAGTAAAAAACAGAAACACAAAAACAAAAAAGGGCTGAGTCCTGTAAGGACAATCTACTTGCCATCTAAATAGGTCACAGAATTAAAGGGGTTTTCCCTCAAAGGAAAGTGTGACCCTATCCACGGGATAGAGCCTAACTTGCTGAACAGTTGGGATCTCTGAGATCGCGAAAATGAGGGGCCTGTCAGAACCCTCTTCGCTCCATCAGATAAATGAAGCAGACGACCAAGCATGACCGTTCTGTTCCATTAATATCAATAGAGCTGATGGAGATCTGTGAGCGCCGTGCTCAGCAATTTCCATCAGCTCCATAGAGTTTAATGCAGAAGAAAGGTCATGTGCGGCCGTCTGCTCCATTAATCTGACGAACCCCTTGTTTTTTGCGATCTGCTAGCGGCCTTAGTACTGAGACCCCCACTGATCGGCAAGTTACTATCCTTTGTGGGAAAACCCCTTTAAACATAAGATTCATAAAGCTACATTAACAAATTGATTAAAAACAGATTATTGGACAATACAATCATTCCTTTATAATCTATGTGCTTGGCAGTAGCAGCTCTTATAATTATTGGATACAATCACCTCTCTTCATGGTGTGTGTACATCTCATGCTCCTAGGTCCAATTTGAAAAAAAAGTTCCATTCATCCTCTTGTGCTGTAATAGGTGCGTGTATGGAAAAATCCTATCTGAGGTATCTGTCTGGCAAATTAATTAACCCTGTACTGCTGCCTCATTCCTCCTGTGTAATGGTCTGTGGTCATTCAGGCAACATGGAAAACATAACGCAAAAAAATCTCCTGATGTATATGTGTGTATACACTGACTTCAGTGCGTGTTTTATCCCTGTACTGTGACATCGGTGCATGTTTTATCCTTGTACTGTGACATCGCTGTGCTTTTTATCCCTTTATGTGACATCAGTGTGTTTTATCTCTGTACTGTACAAATGCTCTGTGAATTATACATGTACTGTGACATCGCTTTGTATATAATCCCTATACTGTGATTGTGCTTGCTATCCTTGTACTATGACATCAATGTATCAGAGTGAGTGGTGTCTGTACAATTGCGCTGCATGTGCCCCATCCTGGAAGACAGAAGTCATGTCGGTGTTAGTTCTAAGCTCAGTGACACAAATGGATAACTGGGCTTCCCCCTACAAGGTTGGACGCTGCATAGGGGACACTGAGAGAAAGAGGGACAAAAGTCCTATAGTCTTTTTGTAAACCATGACCTCATACCCACCCACAAACATGGTATTATTTTGACCTTTACTCCATCCTCTTCCTGTAGCCTCCTCCTCCTCTCCTCCAGCCTCCTCCTGTCGGCTCCTGATCTCCAGCCAACTGCTGTGGTCCCCTGTCCTCCAGCCTCCTTCTGTCTTTCAGCCTCCTCATTTACTTCATGTCCTCCATTCTTCTCCTGTGGCCTCCAGACCTCCACCCTCTTCCTGTGGACCCTGCCCTCCAGCCTCCTCATGTAGCTTCATGTTCTCCATTCTTCTCCTGTCCCCCCTATCCTCCAGCCTCCTGTCCTCCAGTTTCCTTCTGTCGTCAAGCCTCCTCCTGTCTTCCAGTTTCCTCCTGTGGCCCTCTGCCCACCAGCCACCTCCTGTAGCCCCCTGTCCTCCAGATTCCTCCTGTGTCCCTGTCCTCCAGCCTCCTCCTGTCCTCTAGCCTCCTCCTGTAGCCTTCTGTGCCCTCCTGTCCTCCAGCCTCCTTTTAACCTCCAGTTTCCTCCTGTGGCCTCCTGTCCTCCAGCCTCCTTCTAACCTCCAGGCTCCTCCTGTGGCCTCCAGTCCTCCTTCTAACGTCCAATCTCCATCTGTGGCCTCCTGTCCTCTAGCCTCCTCCTGTGGCCTCCTGTCCTCCAGCCTCCTTCTAACCTCCAGTCTCCTCCTGTGGCCTCCTGTCCTCCAGCCTCCTTCTAACCTCCAGTCTCCTCTTGTGGCCTCCTGTCCTCTAGCCTCCTCCTGTAGCCTTCTGTGCCCTTCTCTGCCCTCCATTGTTTGGGGATATTTTCTGCAACAGGAGTTGGACCTCTAATACAGCTACATGGCGTGAATGCAAGTGTGCATCAAAACCAACATGCGGTTCCTTCCTTGTGTTCATAACTCAATCAGCAATTTCCATGCAGGACAATGCCACCTGTCAGTCAGCAAAATGGGTAAAACCGTTCTTTGAAACAGAAAACACTGAAACAATGATCTAAACCCAATGCAAAAACATCTGGAAAATCTTTGGTGACAATGTTATGGCTAAGTACCCAAGACAAACCGCACTCTTTTCTAGTGGTGGTGCTCAATGTGGGATTCTCAATCCAAACTATCAAATCGGAAAACATGGCACACACGTTCTGTATTCTTATTTTTCTTTTTTTTATTTTTCAACACATTTTTCACATGATATAGCCTTTACCATAAAACAATAAATTAGTGATAATTGTTCAAAAGAAACAGATCAAAATTACGATGTTTCGGTCCTCCCGACCATTGTCAAGTTAGATCTGACCTGGAAAGGATAGAAATAATGTGAGACTTACATGACTATTACATAAGATAAATCTTATGACATTAAATTGACGCAATGGGGGTCATTTACTAAGGGCCCGAATCGCTGTTTTTCGTCCGGTTTCCCAAATATTACCGAATTGCCCTGGGTTTTTGGCGCACGCGATCGGTTTGTGGCGTATCGGTGCCAGCATGAATGCAACGGAAATCGGGGGACGTGGCCATCGGAAAACCCGACAGATTCGGAAAAACCACTGTATTTTTTTTAAAAAATGTGTCGCTTGACACACGCTTACCTGCACCCAGGAATTGGATGGTGAACTCCAGTGAACTCCGGGGGACTTCGGCTCAGCAGCGACACCTGGTGGACATCGGGCGCACTACTGTAATGAATCGCCGGAAGACCCGAATCCTCGAAGGAGAAAGCGCTGCTGGATCGCGACAGGACCGGGTAAGTAAATGTGCCCCAATATAAGCAAAATCATAATGATGGCGAGGAAGCAATCAGATAATAGAAAGGAAGGTAGACATTCCACCGTAATAAGACACAAGTATAGAAGAGGGAGGTCTAAATAAGTATATGTAGGAGAGCTGTAGTCAGGTAAATGGTATATACAAATGGTGTATAAAGGAGAAAAGGTAGAATGGAGGAAATTTAGAGCTGATATTGGGTAACCAGAGGTCTAGGTTAAGGAGAACAGGCACTTTGTAAGGAGCAGAGTGAGAAACAAAAGTACTTACTGCAAGTTGTGTAGCAGGAGGTTTTGGTGAGGCTGTGTTGCTGGCATGGACTGTGTCTGCTTTATACTGTGAGTGCGCGTCCTGATGTGTGCGTGGCGTAAGACCGGAAGTACGTCATACCTTCGATCTATTCATGTCCTGGTATGTGTATATCTGTTGCTATGGAGAGCGACAAATTTCGGCACGGCGTTTAGCTGAGCGACAGATTGGGCACAAGTCATGTAGATAAGAGACAGATTGGGCCAACGTTATAAAATTGTGTCGGTGAAAATGTGTGATGCTAGATACAGTCTTATAGTATGAGACACAGTGGAGAATATGTATACTGAAGAAATGGCAAAGAGTGGAATAATGTAATGAGAAAATAAAAGGGTTGGGCGGTTATAAGCTGAAAAGACATAACAGTAGCACACTATGCTATGTGTATTTTTTACCATCCAGGAGATCTATATAGAGAGCAGAGCACAGTGGAGGAGACTACTTTCTCTGTAAGAAAGGGGAGAGGAATATATGTTAGCAATCACATATTGAGCAATTGTAGAGAATTACCGGTACATAATGAAATAAATGCAATAGCATAGATTATGTATCATAGGCTCGATTCAGTCCGAGGGGTTCAATAGTCTGTAACGTATGCATCCAGAAGGATTCACGGTTGCGTAGTAGCAATGTCCTGTTGACACCTCGTCTGGGAATCTCCATGTGGTCAATTACCTGATATCGTAGCTGCGATGGATGATGATGGTGGGTATTGAAATGTGCTGGTACTGGTAGCAAGTTCTGGTTAGTACTTCCGGTGTTGCACAACACACACATCAGGACGCACACTCACAGTATATCTTATGCCCCAGGTACCTTCCCATCTATAAGGGATTGTGTTTGGAATTTCCATAGCCTACTGCTCAATGGGAAAACTATGGGGGTCATTTACTAAGGGCCCGAATCGCGTTTTTACGTCGTTTTACCCGAATTTTACCGATTTGCTTCGCTTTTCCCTGAATTGCCCCGGGATTTTGGCGCACGCGATTGGATTGTGGCGCATCGGCGCCAGCATGCACGTGATGGAAATCAGGGGCGTGGCCGTCGGAAAACCCGTCAGATTCGGAGAAACCGCTGTATTTTAAAAAAAAATGTGTCGCTTGACATGCGCTTACCTGCACCCGGCCTGGCTTGGTGAACTTCAGTGCACTCTGACGGAATTCACCGCAGCAGTGACACCTGGTGGACATCGGGGGAACTACCTTAGTGAATCCCTGCAGAACCCGAATCCTCCACAGAGAACGCACCGCTGGATCGCGAATGGACCGGGTAAGTAAATCTGCCCCTATGGGGCTCATTTACTAAGGGTCCGAACGCCGCACTTTCGTCGGGTTTCCCGTATAATACCATTTTGCGCCAAATTGCCCCAGGATTTTGGCGCATGCGATCGGATTTTGCCGCATCGGCGCCAGCTTGCACGTGACAGAAATGGGGCAGGCGGGCCGTCGGGCAACCTGTCGGATTTGGACAAACCGCAGAATTTAAAACAAGATCAAGCACTCACAAGCACCAGGAAGAAGCAGGTGAACTCCGGCGGACCTCTGCACAGCAGCGACACATGGTGGACCTGAATCCTCATCGGACAATGCACCGTGGGATCGCAACGGGATCGGGTAAGTAAATCTGCCCCTATGTCCTTTTTTCTCCTATTGTAGCTAAATAGTATATAAGAAAGCCAGGTGGTAACTCTCCCTAATAAATGGAAATGACCAGTTAACCTTTATTGCAGAAGTAATTATTTATTTTACTTTGTGGAAATTGAGTCGTGAGACTACAGACGCTGGACTAATCAGTAGTACATCATTTAATGCATTTCTGTATACTTCAAAGTACTGTGTACACAGCGTCCATCCCCGCTTTCATGTGGTCATCCACGTGACAGTGCACAAACCACGTTCCTCGGTTCTTTGCTTTCATGACAGCAGTTTCAGTTGTTCCAGGGAAGAGGTCAAATACATCTGTTTGATAAGTTTCCCCTCTCTGGAAGATAAAGAATATTACAAAGATAGAGGGCATCTGGATATCCCTATCAATACTGACACAATACTGTTAAAAAGTTGCCAATGTGCAACTATTCTAGTAGCCAAGAAAAACTGATATAGTCTAATAATGCCTGCAGCACCCAAAAAGAAGGCTAGTAATACCATACAAGATCACTCCACCCAAAACTAATGTCCACATCTGGCACTGGACAATTCTCCTGCAGTTTCTGTATCTTAATATCCCACTTATACCTTTGTCATTCTATGTTGATTTACAGTATTTTTCGGACTATAAGGTGCACCGGAGTATAAGGCGCACCATCAATAAGTGCCTGCTAAAATGTCTAGGTTCATATATAAGGCGCACCGGAGTATAAGGTGCACCTGATTATAAGGATGAATGACCAGCAGGTGGCAGACCTGTGCACAGTTCAAGGCAGCTGTTGTCTGTAAGTAAGGTTCATATATAAGGTGCACTGGGCTATAAGGCGCACCTTTGATTTCTGAGAAAATCAAAGGATTTTTTGTGCGCCTTATAGTCCAAAAAATACGGTACGTGTCATTCGTTTAGTTACCAGAATTAACTTACGAATAATTTGCAAGTGTTGTCCCTTTCAAGTTCTCTACAGGGAGGAGACAAACTCCTATCATGGTTTCTGAAAATGATTAGACAGCTCCTGTCACAGTTACCAAGCACAGCTTTCCTGACTGCATACTTATGGTCTCTTAGCTCATTTATGAAAATATAGAGGGAAAGATCATCCCACTGTCCTCGCAGCAGGCAAAGTGGGTACTGACTCCAGTTGCGTGGGTGATAATATGCTGAGACGTAGGGTTGAACGTAAAACAGAAGGCTTAAAGGAAATCTACCATGAAAATCAAGCATTGCAAACCGGGGACAGTAATTTTTTTTTAATATTTGTTATCCATCCTTAATCTAAAAATCAGCTTTTTAAATAATGCAAATGACCCTGGTAGGCTAGCGGGGATGTTACCAGAGCCCTTTTGTGCTACAGCTATACAAGCTGTTACTGTCCCATCCTTCCCCTCCCTCAGAAACTTCCTGTTCCTTCAGAAACTTTGCACTGCCTCCCTCTGCCTGCTGTAATATCACTTCAGCAAAGGATGTTTCAGCACATAGTGGGAGGGGGAAGTGCTTCAGCACAGTGTAACAGCCTGTGAATCTGCAGCACTACGGGGCTCTGGTAACGCCCCCAGAGCCTTTCACGCTCAGTGGCATAGTTTTATAAGTTGGTTTTAGAAGGGAGGAGGCCATGGATAACAAAAATAAGAAGATTATTACAGTCACACTTCCTGGATCTATGAGTAACTGCCCCTGGTTTATCATGCAATGATAGACAGTTGTGTTTCTGCACAAGTTTAAAGAAACATTTTAATAGATTAAAAAGGAAGGCTCTTTACCTTATACATAAGGCTGTGTGCATGGAAATGTACAGTGTGAATGTCCACCTCATTTCCTAAACCTATAAGATGCCAGTTTACTGTATCTCCAACCATCATGGTGAGGCCTTGCAAGTTTCCATACATTAGTCCATTGATATCTGAAAAACACACAATCTACAGTTTGTGTTTGAGGCATTAATTTTTGCACCATGGATCATCCACATATTTCTATTTACCATTTTCTAACTAGTGGGAACCAGGAATGGCCACACTTACTTATCATTTGATCCCATGCCTTATACATGGCTTCCACTGCTGTGTAATCCTTACCAGAACTCTTATCCCCTTTAAGACGCAGACATTTTGTACGTCAAGGCTCAGTCCTTTTATATTTAAATCCGACCAGCGTTTCTTCCTGTGGTAATAACTTTTTAACCACTTAACGACCAGGCCCTTTTTCGTTTTTGTATTTTCATTTTTCACTCCCCACCTTCAAAAATCTACTGTATAACTTTTTTTATTTTCCATGTAAAGAGCTGTGTGAGAGCTTGTTTTCTGTGTACCAAATTGCACTTCATAGTAATATTCTATTACCGGGAAGCGGGAAAAATTCCAAATTGGTGAAGTGAAAAAATAAAGTGAAATTGGTGAAAAATGCATTCGCGCCATTTTCTTATGGGCTTAGATTTTAAGGCTTTCACTGTGCACCCCAAATGATATGTGTACTTTATTCTTTGGGTCGGGGCGATCATGGGGATACCAAATCTATTTAGGTTTTATAATGTTTTCATACTTTGGTGTACAAAGCTGTGTGGTGTAATTTTTTTTTGTACAATAAGTTGAGTTCCTGACACTTGTTAATCACTTTACTTTGGGCGCAATTTAGGCACAGTGTAGGTGCAATATGGGCGTAATGTTGGATTCAGGCACTTACATGTGATCGTCCCACACCCCAGCATGAGAATGACCCTCACAGCGGAGCCCATGTGCGTGACACCCTGCACCTAGTGATCTCCTCAGCACTGGCTTCTCCCAGGCCGGGGAAGGGGGGGATCCTATAGTGCTGATCTTTTGCTTCCTCCCTGTAATTTGTGCCAGTATCCTCCTCAGACACCAGTGTGGTTATCCTGCTACACAGGGACACTGTACTATCTGCAGATCACCACTCACTTCTCTTCTATCCTGCTACATGGGGACACTTCTCTGTACTATCTGCAGATCACCACTCACTTCTCTTCTATCCTGCTACATAGGGACACTTCTCTGTACTATCTGCAGATCACCACTCACTTCTCTTCTATCCTGCTACATGGGGACACTTCTCTGTATTATCTGCAGATCACCACTCACTTCTCTTCTATCCTGCTACATGGGGACACTTCTCTGTACTATCTGCAGATCACCACTCACTTCTCTTCTATCCTGCTACATGGGGACACTTCTCTGTACTATCTGCAGATCACCACTCACTTCTCTTCTATCCTGCTACATGGAGACACTTCTCTGTACTATCTGTAGATCACCACTCACTTCTCTTCTATCCTGCTACATAGGGACACTTCTCTGTACTATCTGCAGATCACCACTCACTTCTCTTCTATCCTGCTACATGGGGACACTTCTCTGTATTATCTGCAGATCACCACTCACTTCTCTTCTATCCTGCTACATGGGGACACTTCTCTGTATTATCTGCAGATCACCACTCACTTCTCTTCTATCCTGCTACATGGGGACACTTCTCTGTACTATCTGCAGATCACCACTCACTTCTCTTCTATCCTGCTACATGGGGACACTTCTCTGTACTATCTGCAGATCACCACTCACTTCTCTTCTATCCTGCTACATGGGGACACTTCTCTGTACTGTCTGCATCTGCCTCTCACTTCTCTTCTCTTCTCTCTTGCTCTGAGCTGCTGCTTTTGCAGATTGCTTTGTAAATAGAAGGTCATGAGGTGTGAACAGAGGCTGCACGTAGTGTCTGTTGAGCCCTGCTGCTGGGGAGAAGCTGCTCTGCGCAAGAGCTCAGTGTTGTTTCTCAGTCTATGCCACCTTCAGGCTGGAGTGGTTTTTTTTGCCTGTTTTTGCACCTAAATGAACATGTTGCTAATGATGAATGATGATAAGGTGTGACAAAACATCTGGATTGGTAGGATAATGACGAAAACATGGTTATTTTTGCTGCACAAAAATAGTGCAACAAAATGAAAGGGTGCAAAAACAACAGAAAAAACAAGTGATACATCTGGTCCTATGTAGGATTGTACATGTGCATTCATCACATGTTGTAAACATTTATTATGTAAATGAATTTCTTCTGATTATGTCACTTCCCCTATAAATCCCCTATTTGTTTGCAACTTTACCACATTGCTTGTCAAAAGCTTCTGATTGAGAAGCTGAAAAGTAGCGCTCAATGAATAAAGTAACCTCCTTTTATTTATTTATTTATGTACCAGTATCTATCTATCTATCTATCATCTATCATCTATCTATCTCTTCTATTTATCTACACACAAACACAAAGATTCATGAAGGATAACATAAGCATTACTGTGCATCTTGTTGCTTTCAATGAAGTCTCCATCATCTTTATTTACTTCCTCTGGATGCAGGGAATATGTCTGGATATTGTCATCTAGATACCACGATTCATTTTCATCAAATATCATAAAAAGAAGAGAGAAATGCAAAAGGGGTTCCCTCAAAAAACGAAGTGGAAAATAATTTCTCTTGCAGACAATTAGGGGTCCAATCAATCCGCTATATGTGTCCTAAGAAAGAATACAATTATCTCAATTTCATTCTTATTGTCTGATAAACAAAATTTTCTCTTTGGGGGATGTCCACGTTGAAATTAAAGGACATCTACCACCAGGATTAAGGATTGTAAACCAAGTACACTAACATACTGGTGTGTGTCCCTTTGGCACGATCTGCTATTCTTTTAAATTCTAATGAGCTGGTTTTTAAAAAATAAGTTTTTTTAAATTATGGAAATGATCCTGAGGAGCTCCAGGCTCCATTAACATCTACAGTGGGGAAGATTTACTTACCCGGTCCATTCGCGATCTAGCTGCGTGTTCTCTGCAGTGGATTCGGGTCCGGCCGGGATTCACTAAGGCAGTTCCTCCGACCTCCACCATGTGTCGCTGCTGCGCTGAAGAGCATCGGAACGCATTCGAGTTCACCGAGCCATTCGTGGGTGAAGGTAAGCGCGAGTCCAGCGACACTTTTTTTTAAATGCAGCGGTTTTTCCGAATCCGTCGGGTTTTCGTTCGGCCACCATATTCGGTATTACCCGAATATTTCTGATTTGCGCCGATTTTCCCTGTATTGCCCTGGGATTTTGGTGCACGCAATCAGATTGTGGCGCATCGGCGCCGGCATGCACGCAACGAAAATCAGGGGGAAACGTCGGGAAACCGCAAATCGGGCCCTTAGTAAATGACCCCCAGTATGTCAGTGTGCTTGGATTACATTCCTTCATCCTGGTGGTATATGTCCTTTAAAGCAGTGTTCCTCAACCACTGGGAAAAGGGACATTGGGAAGAGGGGACTGGCTCCGGAAAAGAAGACTTTGGGAGGAGGTGGTCAGCTCCAGAGGGTGGGGGGCCAGCTCCAGGAAAGGGGCAATAAAAGTTATACATTTTTGGCTAGACAATTGACCCCCTACCCATGCCCATGGACCCATGGTCCCTGGAAAAAATGTATGCTCACAGCTGGTCCCACAGCTTTAAAGGATATCTACCACCAGGATGAAAGACTAATACCGCTAATACCTATGGAGCCTGGAGCCCCTCAGGCTCATTTGCATACAGTTCTTTGTCCTGGTGGTAGATGCCCTTTAAATACATTGGAGAAAATTAATCAGCTGTGGCTATGTTGTATGTAGAATTTAGCTGTTTAAACAGTCACAGGTTGCCACGTAGATCAATTACTAGGATACATACATACATCCAATTACTGAGATCTTTCAAGGCAACTCAGTCCTGGTTGATGCTGCAAGTGTGATGCGAGTTGGATGTATGATACCCGCTAATGGGTATGGAACCTTACCAAACATTTATAGAACTCATACACCACCACCACCTCCAGGTTGTGTGATGTTTTCAGAATACACCTGATACTACCGCCCATTACTGTACTAACACTGCCCAAAACACGTTTTATGGCATGGTAGAATTACATTTATTGTTTTTGTGAGACATGCCTCATCTCTGACTGCTACTGAATGTAGATTGATATGTTTTCTCTCTCAGAATCCACTTCAAAGACAATGAGGCAGTTGGATAGTGTAAATTTGTAGGTAGTCTTGATGATCTTTAAAGGGGTAGACCCATCTGGGCATTCAAATTTAATTTAATTCATTTGCCGCATGTAAACATTTCTTCAATTGCATGGTATTGAAAAAAAGGTTCCTGTGTGAAGATAATTTCTCATAAATGTAATCATGTTGGATACAACCACCTCACATTTTGGCAGCAGTGGCCAAATATGCTCTATTGAATCCTGCCTGACCACATAGAGTCAGCATTCATTACCACAGGACGGCTGTGGGACATGCAGTAACTCCCAGACGTTTCATATACAAAAATCCCTATGTTTCTTTGTGCAATCTCTCCAGCAGAGGTGGTCGTATCCAAGGACACAGTCTTGTTTGTAAGGGACCATATGACTACATTTATGAGAAATTATCTTCACACAGGTAACATTTTTTTGAATACATCTAATTGAAGAAATGTTTATATATGGCAAATTAATGAAACTGAATATGAATGCCCAGACGAGAATAACCCTTTAACTTTGCTGGACTTATCATCCAGTATCAGTCAGTGGCATAGGTTAAGGCTGCACAGTTTAAGCTAATGACAAAAATCAAAACCCTGACTGTTTAGCATGCGTTCACACGTTCAGTTTTTCAGATACAGTTTTCAATTTCCAAATCAGGGGTGGACTGAAAAAAATGAGGAGGAGCAGCACCGCTCAATGATATGTTCTCACCCTTTATAATCCACACCTACTTTTGGCTTTGAAAACAGCAACATGTGACTGCACAGTTAAAGGGCATCTACCACCAAGATTAAGGAACGTATGCAAATGAGCCTGAGGGACTCTGGGCTCAATAGGTGTTATTGGAGCTTGTAGCCCCTCAGGATCATTTGCATACAGTCCTTCATTCTTGTGGTAGTTGTTCTTTAACATTGGTTTGAAAACATTCCCCAGCCTCATCAGTGAAAAAAAACCTGACCTGACTACAGTTTTTTCTTGCAGACACACAGACTATGGATCAGTGAAAAAAAAAGCCAATGTGAAAACACCCATAGAAATCAATGGCTCAGTGGGGCATCTGTGATAATCACTGAACCACAGGTGTGAAAAACAACGCCAATGTCAAAGAGCCCTTAATAAGATGATTTAGAAAATGCGCAGCTCTTACCAATTTTCTCAAGGGTCCCATCAACACAAAATCCAAAAAAAGATCCAGCTTTAATTGAATCTGAAAGATGTTTCATCCACACAAAGCAACATGTCAGCTGCAACATATAACTTTCGCTCTAACACCTTAACAAAAAACCCTGTAATAAGAGGGCACCATCAGATATGGCTGTATAAAGAGGGCTCATGGGCTACTGTTGTACAACTGGGTACCGGAGTCTTCTCTGTGCCTGTTGCACAGCTCTGCTTGGCTGTGGGCAATGTTCTTCAGTCATTGCCTCTAGGTTGTGCTGGTCCTGCAGTCTCCATCCTGACACTCATCTCCTATTCCTGTTTATCTGTTCTCCCGTTGTAAACTTTGGGTAGTTTTCTGACTATATCTCCTTTGTCTGACCTGGCCTATTTCATGAACTTTGACTATACACAAACTCTGCCTGCCTTCACCTCGGATTGTTTACCAACAAAATCTAAGCTTATTCTTTTTATACCAAACCTTGAAATATTGACCTACCTAGCTCAACTGTGACCTACACAAGTACAAGTGCAAGATTTAACAGCGTGGCATCAAGGCTAAAGATTGATTTGGTCACTTGAATGAAACACTTGGAGGAGAAGCCCAATGCCAATCCAGTTGGTGCCACCGTGGGTCCACATCCACTGCACTAAATATGTCAACTACTTTGTATATTATGTGTGTTATTTTTGTGGCATTATTTGCTAATATTTTAGCAACTTTATACATGATAGCAGAACTTTGCATACAATAAGTGTAAAAAAGAGCATTTCTGGTTTCCAGTGCATAATGAAAGGAATATGATACTAAGACAATGAAGACATTGAAGTATCTACAAAAAATACTTGCCTTCACTTGATTAACTGTTGAATAGTAAGCCCAAGTCAGGCAATTTATTTCTTGGCTACTGGGTCCTGAACGTTCAAAGACATCCCAAACATACATCTGTAGTTGCCCTGTAATAATGTGAAAACAGAGAGAATTGCTCCATTTAAAGCCCATTATAAGAAAGCACTTCTGTTAATTATCTACAATTCTTACCTGGTTTAGTAGGTTTTATATCATTATCATCAGTTTTAACACCATGTGCATAGATGGAGTACGGTCTACTTGCCATGTTTTTAAATATGATCTGAATTCTGTCATCAATATTTGCTGTGAGGAGAGGACCTGTAGTATGAAGAGCAATCGATGCTGTGATGAAATCTGATTTTTTTTAAAATAGATGCAAAAATTCAAGATTTCTATGTGCCATACTGTAATCACATTCAATGCAAGGGATCATTCGTGTATTTGTCACCTACAAATACACTTTCCTTAGAGGGGTTTGCTCTCAAATGTTAAACCCCAAGTGATGTTTACACAATAAAGATAATTTTTAACCCCTTACTTTACAATTTTACTCAGTTTAATTACTGTTTAGCTCCTATAACTTAGTGATGGTCAGTGTAAAATTCCAGAGTGTGGCGAGGACTCTCAAAGCAGACACTTCATGATCCATCTAGTGCTATGAGATGCTATGTACTAACAATGTGCTTAGATTATCAGGGGGCAGGGTTTATCTACACTTTTATTTAATTTCTGAACATTCTACTGGTATCTGACACATAGAAAAAGAGCTATGAGACACATCAGAGTCATGAGATGGATATAAAACACAATGACACATTCCAGCTCTGCTATCTCATCTATAACAGACAGAAGTGTCTGTGCCTCAACTGGTCTTGTAATGCAGGGGAAGGGACAGAAGGCAGAGAACTCTGCGCTGTGCAGAAAAAGATTGTCTCTCAGGACCACCTTTCCCATATCTTTACCTATTTCTTATATTTTTCAAATTGCTTTATTTTCTAGAAGTGATAAAACCAGTTTCACCATGCTGGTGACTGTCTATCAGGGGAACAGCTACAGTGTAAGCAGCCATAGCAGCTGCTACAGGACCCGGGGTGTCAGGTGGCCCAGCTATCTGACCTGCCACATTAAAGAACAGAAGATGTGCACAATTACATACATTTTATGCTGCGCATTGTGTAGCATAATATGTGTATAACAGTGCACATCTTCCTTAGTACAAGCCTAAGCCAGAAGCTCAGATAAGAAATGTTGGGGGGTGGGGACAGTGGAAGCACAGGACCAGAAATCTCTCATTGCTTCTTCCTGCCATCTACTTCCTGAATGTGGTCAGCAGCTACTGGGCCCCAGTATAAGAAGACTGCCTGACAGTGAGTATAGACATATGTGTGTATAAATGTTTGGATGTGTATATGTTACATGCTCTATATATGTGTATATATGCTTTATGTGTTTGAATATGGTGTAAGGTATGCATGTCAAACACAAGGCCCATGGGTCAAATCCGGCCTGCGCTCATTAGGAGCGCAGTATGGTGGCAGGGTAACTCCGATACTCACCTTTCCCCGCTCCCCCGAAGCAGCAACCATAATCTTTGTCTTCGCTCCTGTGTGCACCTGTTGTACACGTCGGCTCTAGAGTTGGCACAAGTGATGTGACGCTAACACGTGTGTGCCGGCTTCAGAGTCGCATGTACACTGGAGTGGAAACAAAGAGGGCGGCTGCTGCTTTGGGCACCGGGGAAAGGTGAGATTTTTTTTCCACAGCAGGGCAGGGTCTGCTGGGGAAGGATGTGGGCACTGCTGGGGGTGGAAGATGTGGGCTCTGTGGCTACTGCTGGGTGGGGAATGTGGGCACTGTGGCTGCTGCTGGGGGAAGGTGTGGGGCACTGTGGCTGCTAAAGGGGGGAAGATATGGGCACTGTGGCTGCTACTGGGGGGAAGATGTGGGCACTGTGGATGCTGCTGGGGGGGAATGTGGGCACTGCGGCTGCTGCTGGGGGGAGGTGTGTGGCACTGTGGCATCTGAGAGGCAGGTGTGGGGCACTGTGGCTGCAGATGGGGGGAAGATGTGGGCACTGTGGCTGCTGCTGGGGGGATATGGAAACTATGGCTGCTGCTGGGGCAAGGTGTGGGGCACTGAGTCTGCTGCTCGCGGTGCTAGTTGTGGACACTGTGCCTGATGTTGGGGGGATGTGGGTTTCTGGCGGGAGTGATGGGGTACTGTGGCTTCAGGGGGGGCACTGTGGCTGACTTACTGGCCATGCTATTCACACTAGGCTATTGCATTGTGGTTGCTTTTCATAACGCACAGACTCTTCCAGCACTTACCTATTGAAACAAGATTGCGTTTGTATTCCATTACGTAAATTCAGGAGGACTCTGTGTCTTTTGAAATGCAATGCAATCACCACGTGTGAACGCAGCCTCAGGTTATTGTTATTTAACAATACGTTCAGCTTTGTGGTTGCCCTCATAGGGCTGATTGTAATGGTAATTCTGTATAAATTACATTTATACAATAAAAAAATTACATTTGGCCCCCTTAAGGCAAACACAAGGCTGATGTAGCCCCCCAGCGAAAATTAGTATGTGTGTGTTTACTCTATGTCTGTATATGCTACTGTATGTATGTGTGTATGTTGTATTAATGTATACAAGTGTATATATGGTGTGTTTATACTGTGTGTGCAATAACATGATGTACATATACTATATGTGTGTGTATATGTGATGTGTATATGGTGTATGTGTTTGTATATATACTGCATGTCTCTATATGGTACTGTATGTATGTATGTATAAGCAATAGGTTTGTGCAGTGTACAGATATCATATATATATATATATATATATATATATATATATATATATATATATTAGTGATTTTTTTTATTTTAAAGGGTAAGGGTGACACCCCCAGAGCACTTCTGTCTAAAAAAAAAATAATTTAAAAAAATTAAGTAGAAAGGAGGCCATAGATGAGTAAGTGTCCCTGGTCTATCATACTTGATTTTCATGGTAGATTTCCTTTAAAGAACAACTGTAAAGTATAACAACTTTTGCCAAACTCTGCACTAAGCCAAAATAAGCAATTCTTTAACTTAATCTCATTAGCCATCTGCAGCCATTTGCCTGCTAGCAGGGATTTTACCTTGCCCCCCTGGCTGCTCTCCCTCACTTTGTTTTGATTAGTTATCATGGGAATCTGTATCTTGATGTTGGAGATGAGAGGAGGTGGGTGGATCTTGTTGGGAGGGCCACTAGGAGAGGTGCGCCCTTCTGATCAGTAGTCTGCTAGATTCAGGAGAATATCAGTCCTGCCCACTTTAGGAGAAGCTGATAGGATTTTACAGATAGGGCTGATAGACATATCAGGTTGGATCTCAGGCTAGGAAGAAACCAGTGGCATGATATAATTATTATTGGAATTGATGCCAAAGGCTCGATCCAGTTGTGCTCAAACTGTTTTTCGTCAAGTAACTTTACAGTTACTCTCTAACTTTAAGTTACCCCCTACTTGTATGTTAATTAAAATACACAAATGGTAATACCCATAATTGCCAAGTGCTCCTCATTCTTGGTCCTTTCCTTTCTTCTTCTGAATGTGCCATCAGTATATTCTCGGTACACAACCTTCTTATATTTTGACCCAATAGATGTTCGGGTTTTGTTTAGGAACACATCTCCAGGGCTAAATAAGAAAAATTCACATATTTCCATTATAATGTGTCTGCCATATCTAAATATGCAGTGATGTAGAACTATAGATCCTAGGTGTGCTGGCATACATTATTGGTATATAGTGTGGATATGTCATAAATGTATTTTCTGGAAAACTCTTTTTAAGCTTCTGACCTCATAATATTAACTTACCTGCCATTTTCATCTGTATACCACATATACTCCCAGGTGCGGGTGGGAGAATATTCCCATTCCACTTCTTCAGCTGCAATGTAATGTGTTAGTTTCCGGGCATACTTGAATGTAGAATCCTTTTTGTTACATTGGTGCACCTTGTAGAGCTGTCTCATTCCACCTGTGTAGTGATCTGCTGTCATACACTCCACATTGAAAACACCTGATTGGAAATGATAGAGTTGTCAACCCAATGAGATGATACAATTATTGTATACACACATTCTATTATCGCAAGTTTTATGTTTTCTACTTTGCTTTTGTAATATAAAGCATTAGCTTGTATGGATTTTCCTAGGAGAAACTAAATAAAAACATAATGTACACATAACGCGCTTCAGCGCTCCGTTTCAGAAATGTTTGAGATCTGAATATTGTTCAGGTGTTCCCTTTCAGTTTAATTTAATTTTTTTCATTTTGTAATAAACTAATAAACTGTAGAAATAAATAACCGCTGTTAGCTATAGCAAAATAGAATGGGTTAACCAGAAAGATTTTATATATCTGCTTCTCTCTATCTCTGACTCTCTCTGTGTCTCTGTCTTTGACTGTCTGACTGTCTCTTTCATGGATAGTCTCTGACCGTCTCTTTCAGTGACTGTCACTGACCGTCTCTGTCTCTGAAAGTGACTTCCTCTGAAAGTTACTGCCTCCGACAACCTCTCAGTGACTGCCTCAGACAGTCTCAGTGACTGACTTCGACTGTCTGACTGTGACTGTTTCTGACTGGGACTGGGTAGATTTATCAAAAGTGTCTCAGAGCATATCATTCAAGCCCACAGGCAATTGGCACAGTTACATTTTTTTTACCAATTTAACTGCATTTGGAATTTTTTTCCGGCTGCCCAGTGCACGACATGGAATATTAAATACCGTCACAATGAAGTGCAGAAAACAAGCCACCACACAGCTCTCTAAATGGGAAAAAAAAACAAGTTATAGATTTTTGATGACGGGGAGTGAAAAATGGAAATTATAAAAAAAGGCCAGGTTGTTAAGGGTTTAATAAGTGTATTTTGGAAAGCGTGGGATTACAATTTCGGCTTGAAACTTAGTCGATGATGTTCCCTGAGTCAGAGAGCGGCTGCACGAAATTTGGTGATTGCAAATGCAACAGTGCAGATTATTCTAGCGGACATATGCAACATCCCCCACGGGGGCCTAGTCTTTTCTTGGGGCCTAGAGACAGCCAGGGCCCGGAATACCGGAGTGGCCGGCGGTTGCGGCCTAGGCACGCTAGTGTCATGGTGCTTGGTATGGGGACCGGAGGGCTGTCCTACAGCCTGGCAGGTCTCCAGCAGGTGGTGTTGGCAAGAAATGAAATGGAGGGAGAATCTGATGTACTGGTTCTCCCTGGGGCAGCCCTTAGAGTCTGTAGTGTGTGTTCCTGGTAGACATATGGAGCGCCCTTGGTTGTGATGCAGCTGTAGCAGGGACCAGATGTAGGCAATGTTGTTCATAAAAGTAACTTACAGTTCTTTATTTGAACCAACAGCAGCAACCCCCAAACGGTTCGGTACAAATGCAGTACTGGAGTGATCTTGGAGAGGAACCTCAGGAGTTGTCTCACCAGCCTGGATGCAGGGGCAGGCTGGGATATAGCTGTGTCCAATCCTGGAAGCTGCAGCTTAGTCCTGTTTGTGGTTCAGTATCACTCTGTGTCAGGTTGATGAGCTGAGGCCTAGTAGCTTCTCCTGTGGTGAGAGCTGGACCTGAGAGATCTGCTCTCTTTGAAGTTTCTGGAACTCTCCCTCTCCTCTGACTAACTCCTCCTTAGTTACTCCCTTGTCAGGTGGTCTCCTCCTCCAATCACACTCCAGTTACAAACAGTGGAACAGCATTGGATGATGACATAACATTGCTTTAACCCTTGCTTATCCAGGCAGAATCTACCGCTGCCCAATTACCTCTATATGCATTGTATAGGAAAAAGGGCTTATTCGCAATTCCTCTGCCATGCGCATTGGCAGGGAAGTTGCACATACATACATACACATACATACACATACATACACATAGGGGCATATTATCATTATCAGATTTAGCGCAGGACCCTGCCTGATACATCAAGAAGCTGAATCCTCTGTGAAAATGAGTACCGGCGTACGATAAATATCCCCTATACCAGTGATGGCCAACCTATGACACACGTGTCAGCACTGACTGTGCCTGTGCCAGTTAGGTAAGTTAATTTATTGAGTTGAGCTCTGCCGGGCTGGGCTGTGATGTACACTCTTTGGGGGGCACTTCTCAGGACACAAATGTCCTTAAAACTAGCTGTTGCTGGACTGCCACAGGTTCGCCATCACTGGAAGAATTCCCCCTCCCCCTCACTTATCTTAGTTCATGGCACCCCACACAAGTTAAATAACAGCAAGACCAACAAAAGAAACCAACTGACAGATTAACAAAGAAGTCACTAAGCAGGTAAGTTAAATAACTATACGTATTTGTTATTTTAACTCTAAATATCACAAAATTAGGGTTTTTTTCTCAAGGTGACACACCACCCGAGTTATGCTCGGTTTTTTGACGAATTTTGACACACCAAGCTCAAAAGGTTGCCCATCACTGCCCTATACACTTAGCTTTATATATTAGATATTCTGTTTTTAACTGATGTGGAATGTATCTACTAATATACAGTGCCTTGCAAAAGTATTCGGCCCCCTTGAACTTTTCCACCTTTTGACAAATTTCAGGCAGATAAAAAATGTAATTTTTTTGGGTGAAGAATCAACAAGTGGGACACAAATTGTAAAGTGGAATGAAAATGAATGAATATTTAAACTTTTGTAAAAAATAAACTTTTTCTTGGAGATGTATGTATTTTTCATAAATGCAGTTGGTTCATTTGGTTCACATATGTTGGGGCAGGTTACCTCTTTCCATATCCAGTTATGACAAAAGTGTGTATACCACTCCAAGAAAACAGATACCACAAATTTAAAAAAGATTGGGACTTATGGATAGTGAGCCCTTAGCACCAAGAGTAAATTTTGAGTTTTCTCAGGGAACTGTTTTTATGGTTACTGTTTTTGTGTTTACGACGGTTTACATGTAAACTTATGTCAAATAATGAATGAATGATATGCAATATAATATTCAATTGTATTATTAATCTCAGCTTTAACATACAGACATATATATGCAAACTAAACCTGTACCAAAGCAGAGAGAAATCTAGCAACACAACTCAAGGTGATGGACTGTAAATAAAATTAAAATAACCTCCTTTGGCTAAGACAAGAATCTCAATGTGCAAATTGTTATGTTGGAATATTATATGTATGTTTATGAAAAAATAAATAAAAACAAGTTTAAAAATATTCACAGACAGGGAGAGCTCTAGTGGATCTACATACCAGTAAATAGTGACTTGGAAGTCAGCCAACGGTAGCACACTGCAACATCAGTGATTACAGTTATAGCAACTAAGTTGAAGAACTAATAAAAACATTACTGATTTAATACATAGACAAATCAGAACTATACCACTGGCGACCTCTAGTGGTTCCCCCTGTATTGAACTGACACTCCGCTCTACCTGGACTTGCTTACAAATAATAATATATCCTACTCCATGGATTTGTAGAAATTTTAATTGTGTGTTTTCAAATAGGTTTCGGCAATCCAAGTAAGACTTTTTAATGCTCGAACATATTAAAAGTATTACACCTTTCTAAATTCTCTAAGGGATGTACGTTCAAAAATTAGGGTCACTTTTCAGGTTCTTCTCTGTTTTATACCACTAGGGTTCTCCAAATGCCTGTAAAAGATTTCTGTCAAATTCTAAAAGGAAAACATCCCTCTTTCCCTCTACTTTGCGTTCGTACAACATTTTATATGCACAGTTTTACACATTTTGGGGGGGTTATTACATTTTTTTATCCCTTGTGGTTATAAAAAAAATAGGGTTAAAAGAGACCTTTATAGGAAAATTTCAGTTTTATGCCAGAAAACTTGCGTTGATTATTTCACTAATGTCGCCCATTTTCTTAACTCTTGACATTGTATGATGCTTATTCTATAAAATGTTGGATATCAATATTATTACTTAGAATTTTCAGTACACATGTCATCAGTCGCTTACCCACATTATCAGGGGTCATTGCCACTGTGTAGGAGATGTGTGGGAATACGCTTGCTACATCCCTTGTGGTTCCCTTCATGTAAAAGGTATTTCCTGTGAAGTGGATCCCGTGCATGTCAATCTCCCCACCTAGTCCCATCATGTGCCAGCGAACTGTGTCTCCCTTACACATCTCTAGCCCGGGCAGGTTCCCATACATATATCCATTGATAGCTGTAAATAAAGTGTAAGATAATAATACTTGAAAAAATGGTGACTGGAGTTGCCAATGATAATGAGGGAAGGAGAGGTTTAGTTAAGCTACATTTATACCAGTGGCGTAACTAGGAGAGACAGGTCCCCACTAGCACACTACTGGCTTCCCACTTAAAAAATATACATATTAGTATACTCACACATATAAATACTCATATGCATATACACTCACCGGCCACTTTATTAGGTACACCTGTCCAACTGCTCGTTAACACTTAATTTCTAATCAGCCAATCACATGGCGGCAACTCAGTGCATTTAGGCATGTAGACATGGCCAAGACAATCTCCTGCAGTTCAAACCGAGCATCAGTATGGGAAAGAAAGGTGATTTGTGGCCTTTGAACGTGGCATGGTTGTTGGTGCCAGAAGGGCTGGTCAGAGTATTTCAGAAACTGCTGATCTACTGGGATTTTCACGCACAACCATCTCAAGGGTTTACAGAGAATGGTCCGAAAAAGAAAAAACATCCAGTGAGCGGCAGTTCTGTGGTTGGAAATGCCTTGTTGATGCCAGAGGTCAGAGGAGAATGGGCAGACTGGTTCGAACTGATAGAAAGGCAACAGTGACTCAAATCGCCACCCGTTACAACCAAGGTAGGCAGAAGAGCATCTCTGAACGCACAGTACATCGAACTTTGAGGCAGATGGGCTACAGCAGCAGAAGACCACACTGGGTGTCATGCCTTCTCAGGCACATATCTAGTTAATTTTGCCAGCTGCTCCACCTGTTGATAAGTTGTTGTATTGCAGCCTCATTTATTCTGCCTCATGTTTACCTGCAGACTAAACTTTTCCTACTTAGGCTTCCTTACTTTCCCATCATGCCTTTCTCTAGCCTGGCCCCATGCCTCTGCAGCAGCCATCTTGCTCCATAGAAGCTGCACACACTGTCTCTCTCTTGGACAGTTAATCTGTTCTTTTCCTCATCATAGAACAGTCGGTGAGTTATTATAGAATTCATGTGTCTTACAGAATGTGATGTACTGATATATGCTGTGTATCTTGTACTGAATACTGTTATTTTCTTGTAGTTTTACACTGATCCTATTAATAAAAGTTGAAAAGGACCCCCTGCGTCCAGCTCAATGAATTGATAGGAAAAGAGTTTAGCTGTCTGACAACTCGTTCACAGGGACGGATTGAGGGTGTCAGAACAGTAAAACGACTACTATATAACGGGGTTGAAGCACAGATCCTGTCTTCTATCAGCAAGCAGTCAAGCAGCTTACAGCAATGTCAGACAGAGGATCTGCTGCACGGTCCCATGTCAGCTCAGCAGCTTCAAGGACCTCTAAGAGCAGCCTTGCAGCTGCAACCGCCAGGGCAAAGGCAGAAGCCGCCAAAGTGAGAGCTGCCTTTGCTGAAAAGGAATTGAAATTAAAGAAGGAAAAAGCAGACCTAGAAGCCGACCTTGCAAAACTTGCTGTGGACATGGAAGCAGCAGCAGCAGAAGCCGAGGCGCAGGCTTTAGAAGCAGCAGTATGCGGCACTTGTGAAGGAGCCAGCATAAAACTCGAACCTGAACTTGGTCATCAGGATATCTCGCAGCGCACTTCAGAATATGTGCTACAGCAAGCCCAGTTAGACCAGTACCTACATCCACTTCAAAGAGTGAGATCAAACTCTGCTGATCATCTAAGACAACATCCTGTCATTCAGTCATCAACCCTCACACATCACCCTAAGCATGAAGGTAATTCTGTCTACCAATCACCCTGCATGCAACCTGCATCCAGACCTATGGGTCCCTACCACTCAGTGACTGCTTTCAAGAAGGAAGGTGCTGACAAAGACTACTTTGACAGCAATGCATTCTATAACAATTGCTCAACTAATCCTCACCACAGCAATGCTCATCCAGATCACCCTCTCAGAGACCAAGAGCTACCACCTTTCCTCAAGTTCTTTGCACGCCGTGAGCTGCTCACCAAAGGTCTCTCAAAATTTAATGACCGGCCTGAAAGTTACAGAGCATGGAGAGCTTCTTTCAGGAATGCCACAGCAGGACTTGACCTCTCTGCAAGCGAAGAGATGGACCTGTTGGTGAAGTGGCTGGGAGACGAGTCGACAGAGCACGCAAAACGCATCAGAGATATTAACATCAACTACCCGAGCAGAGGCTTGGACATGTTATGGGAGAGGCTCAATGAGTGCTACGGCTCCTCAGAGATGATAGAAGAATCCCTCTTTAAAAGGTTAGAGGACTTTCCTAAAATATCAAACAAAAGCTTTCACAAGCTAAGAGAATTGAGCGACCTCCTGACAGAACTACAAGTTGCCAAGTCTGAAGGAGACCTGCTAGGCCTCACGTCCTTAGATACAGCTAGAGGCATCAAATTCATAGTGCAGAAGCTACCTTACAGTTTACAGGAGAAATGGATGAACCGGGGCTCAGAGTACAAAGAAAGACACAACGTGCAGTTCCCACCATTCTTCTTTTTTGTAGATTTCGTACGTCAGCAGGCGAAGATCAGGAATGATCCTAGTTTTGACTTTTCCACCGTAGACCTCGTCAACCCAGGTACAGGTAATCCTGCTTTAATGCGTAACCCCAGAGGCACACCTATCACCGTACACAAAACAAATGTATCTCCTGCCGATTTATCATATGAGACTGATAGTATACCAGAAACCAGTGGGACACTAACAAAAGACCCAAACACTGAGTGCCCCTTACATAAAAAGCCTCACTCACTGCAGAAGTGTAGAAGTTTCAGGACCAAATCCCTTAAGGACCGCAGAATGTTCCTCAAGGAGAATGACATATGTTACAGGTGTTGTGCATCTACATCTCACTTAGCCAGAGATTGCAATGCCAGTATTTCTTGCTCCGAGTGCAACAGCCAAGAACACATTACGGCTCTACACCCAGGGCCAGCACCACAGATTCCCTCACCATCAGACAGTACTTCAGAGCACGGCGGGGAGAGGGTAGACAGTGCACCTCCTGATGTGTCACCCCTGTGTACTCAGATTTGCGGAGAAGATCTAGGTAACACATCTTGCTCAAAGATCTGTCCTGTTATAGTTTACCCCATAGGTCACAGAGAAAGAGCAGTTAAACTGTACGCCATCCTGGATGACCAGAGCAACAGGTCACTTGCAAGTACAACCTTCTTTGACATCTTTAAAATCAAAGGACATAGTTCGTCCTACTCTCTTAAAACATGTACAGGAGTGAGCAAAGAAACTGGGAGAAGAGTCACAGGTTACCAGATTGAGTCTATAGATGGTCAGACATCCTTACCCCTTCCTACACTAATAGAGTGTAATTCAATCCCGAACAGTAGGGAAGAAATCCCCACACCAGAAGCAGCTCTACAGCATGCTCATTTGAGAAGGATAGCACATCTTATCCCTACCCTGGATCCTCAAGCCAAGTTGGTCCTTTTGCTGGGTAGAGACATTATCAGAGTCCACAAAGTGAGGAAACAGATAAATGGTCCTCATAACTCACCCTACGCTCAGAAACTAGACTTAGGATGGGTCATCATAGGGGATGTTCACCGAGAGAAGCTCCCCAACTCAGCACACCTGAATACCAGAGAAGTCAGGCATGCCACCAATTACCTGTGTGATAGAGATGTGATCACCAAAAAGTTCCCATCTTCATTTTATGGAAAGGACTCTGCCAATGTCTGTCAGTGCCACAATGAAGCCAACTGTGACCACATCACTGAGCAGTGCACACGGAGAACAGGATTCACAGGAAAACATTGCAAACAGAAATGTCTGCCAGAGACTTTCAGATATGATTGCCGTCAGATGTGTGAGTGTCCACACAATGCAACCAGTGACCATGTTACTGGAACCTGTTATTGTAACCCTGGTTTCAAGGGCATCCACTGTGATCAAGCTGCCCTAAAGATGGAGAAACTAAACCCTTACACCAAGATCAGCCCTGTGCATGGCTCTGAGAGACACTCTGCAAGTGCCATTATCGGTGTCATTCTCCTACTGATCATAATGACCTTACTGGGGCTTTTCTTGTGCTACCAACAAAGGCAAAAGGACAAAGACCGCGACATGCCAAACGTGTCTTTTTCCCCAGCAAAAGCAGTCCAAACACGAGAGCGGTTACGTGGAAACGACACTCAGCCTTCTTCAGGACACGCAACACCAGATCCCAAACTACATGAAGAAACCTTGCGACCTGCCAAGGAACAGCCACATCCCCAGCCACTACGACCATCTACCTGTCCGGCACGGTTCTTTGCATGGGACATTTGGGACAAGCAAAATGGAAAACTGTTTCTTAGACCAGTTTCTGAACTTGTTCTGTTACTCTGTAGTTGAAATGTGGTATCCCCTGGAAACCAGACGGGGAGTGTCATGCCTTCTCAGGCACATATCTAGTTAATTTTGCCAGCTGCTCCACCTGTTGATAAGTTGTTGTATTGCAGCCTCATTTATTCTGCCTCATGTTTACCTGCAGACTAAACTTTTCCTACTTAGGCTTCCTTACTTTCCCATCATGCCTTTCTCTAGCCTGGCCCCATGCCTCTGCAGCAGCCATCTTGCTCCATAGAAGCTGCACACACTGTCTCTCTCTTGGACAGTTAATCTGTTCTTTTCCTCATCATAGAACAGTCGGTGAGTTATTATAGAATTCATGTGTCTTACAGAATGTGATGTACTGATATATGCTGTGTATCTTGTACTGAATACTGTTATTTTCTTGTAGTTTTACACTGATCCTATTAATAAAAGTTGAAAAGGACCCCCTGCGTCCAGCTCAATGAATTGATAGGAAAAGAGTTTAGCTGTCTGACAACTCGTTCACAGGGACGGATTGAGGGTGTCAGAACACTGGGTGCCACTCCTTTTAGCTAAGAACAGGAAACTGAGGCTACAATTTGCACAAGCTTGGACAGTAGAAGATTGGAAAAACGTTGCCTGGTCTGATGAGTCTCGATTTCTGCTGCGACATTCGGATGGTAGGGTCAGAATTTGGCATCAACAACATGAAAGCATGGATCCATCCTGCCTTGTATCAACGGTTCAGGCTGGTGGTGGTGGTGTCATGGTGTGGGGAATATTTTCTTGGCACTCTTTGGGCCCCTTGGTACCAATTGAACATCGTTGCAACGCCACAGCCTACCTGAGTATTGTTGCTGACCATGTCCATCCCTTTATGACCACAATGTACCCAACATCTGATGGCTACTTTCAGCAGGATAATGCGCCATGTCATAAAGCTGGAATCATCTCAGACTGGTTTCTTGAACATGACAATGAGGTCACTGTACTCAAATGGCCTCCACAGTCACCAGATCTCAATCCAATAGAGCATCTTTGGGATGTGGTGGAACGGGAGATTCGCATCATGGATGTGCAGCCGTCAAATCTGCGGCAACTGTGTGATGCCATCATGTCAATATGGACCAAAATCTCTGAGGAATGCTTCCAGCACCTTGTTGAATTTATGCCACGAAGAATTGAGGCAGTTCTGAAGGCAAAAGGGGGTCCAACCCGTTACTCGCATGGTGTACCTAATAAAGTGGCCGGTGAGTGTACACATACATACAGTGCCATATGCAACATACTCACATACAGTGTATACATACACCATATACACATCACAGATACTGCATATATACATCACAGTATATGTTATATACATATTATGCTGGACATGTGCAGTACAATATAGCTATAATGGTGCACATCCTCCATTCTTTATTGTGTCAGGTCAGATGACGGGGCCCCCTGACACCGCGGGCTCGATAGCGGCTGCTATGGCTGCTACCACTGTAGTTACCCCCCTGATTCATACCTCCTATTATCCCTCATATTATACGTATACGTAAGATTTGGGAGGGATATGCCCTCTTGTTCGGCTTCTCCCCCTGTAAGTGATTTGTTGCTGCCAATGTTTGGGAAGTCTACTGAGGGATGTTACTGTCTATATTTGGACAGTTACATCACCAGCGAAACGCCCACAATGGATGTGCACCAGATGTCGAGGATGGATGGGGGTATTGCGTATTCTGCACAGCCACGAGATGAGTTCTATACGGAACCAGGCAACATATATAGTTATTTGAAACAGTGACATGAACATTGGCACACGCAGGGAAGCCTGGTGGACTCTAGTCTAGTCTAATCATGTAGTCATGTCTTCATACAGTATTTGCTTCAAACATTCTTCAATCAACGCCACAAAAGTTAGGTTTAATTACCGTGCATCATATTGGACTCTTGAAAGCCTGCATCTTCTTTGTTGACACTTTGGGGGTCGCCTGTAAATAGCTGAATATTATCGTCCAGATACCAGCTTTTATTCTCATCAAATATAGTCGCCAATAAAAAGTAGTTGTGGTCAATCACCTGGTGTAAGGGAAATAAACAATAATTAAAGGCTTCCTTATGCTGTTTGAGGTAGATATATGTGTTTTAATTCTTGCTTTGTTTATTACACATCCTAAATGCACTCTTTGACTCTGGGTTATGTCATCATGATTTTTAAAGCGCTAAGGAATTTGATTGCTCTATATAAAGCTTATTATTATTATTATTATTATTATTATTATTATTATTATTATTATTATTATTATCATGTCATATCACAGCCCCGCATCCTTTGTTGCATCCTTTGTCTCTTTTAAAATAAATTGGAAGAAACACTTTATGTAAATTTTTATTTTAAGGACCATTATATAAATATGAAAAACCTGGGCGGATTATACATAATAATAATGAATTGAGGCAATCTGAAACTGATTAATTGGGAGGATTGTAAATAAAATTATTGATCAGAACAGCAAAATGTGAAATATAAGCAAAAAAAGAGCACTTTGTATAAAAGGAATAAGTAAGGAAAGTGCTATATAAAACCAAATTGATTAGGAGGGGCACTGTATAGGAAAAAAATAGAGAAATAAAGGGCATTATCTGTCTAAAATAATTAATTGCAGGGGCCACATTTCATGTGATTAATTTGAGCAACACAATAAAATAAGAAGTACGGTATTATTTATTTAGTGGCTATAGTATGTATTGTAATATATTGAGGGGTTATAGTGTAAATTTAGATATATGCAGGGAGCACAGGGTGTTTTTGTTATGGGGATATATTTGATATGTGAGAGGGCACAGTCTGGCACTTGTGTTATGGAGGGAGTAAATATTATTTAGAAGTACAATTTGGGAAATTATAATCCAGGTGGCATTATACTGTAAGTGACAATATTTATAGTGAAGCTGAAGATATCTGGTGGAAACTTTTACAGCTGTATATCAAGGCACCTCTGTAGCCAAAATCATCAAGCAGTTCTGGAGGTTCTGAAGGTATAAATATTTATCGCCTGGGAGGTACCAGATCCCACTTCTACCTTTTCAGAATTTTCTAATTGTTGCTGTTGAGTGCTGACACTTACATCCCTAACCATATCCCAACCACCAGCAGAAAGCCTGGGAATCCAAGGATATTTCTTACAAAAGCCTCTGCTAATAAATCAAGAGTATTGCACTGGAAGAGAGAGTAGTGAATGACATTACTGTATCCTTTATACCAATGCCTCCCCGCCAGTGCCTACAAATTCCCTGATCCAGATTCCTGGTGGTGAGCCCGCAGTGTCAATTTTACAGACACCCCAGCACCTTTGATCAGGCACCTTTCTTGATCATTTATGTTTACACTTTTATAAAAAGTGAAATTGAAGTGAAAAATTCAATAAAAAAAACCAACACTAATCAAGTGTATTTGCAGTCTAAAGTCTTCAGTGGGAACAATCTGCTTCCAAAGATCTCTTATCTGAGTTTTTGTTGAGTAGCCCCAGCTGGTAATACTTACCTTGTTATTACTCAAGCTCTTACATACTAACAAGGGGCCTACAAGCCCAGAATTTGTATCTCGGGCTACATCAACCGCAGAGTAGTACAGCCATGGTAAGCAGTTTTGATCATCCATGCTTGATGTCTTTAAATATGGTATGTTCCATTCATAAGTGAAGATGTCTCTGGGAGCCACGTGGGAAGCCTGAGAATTTTTGCCTGACTCTGAATCTGTAACAGTTGCAAAAAAATTCTATTGAAACATATTTATATAAATATATATTGTGTGGCACAGCTGGTTATGTACCAAGCATGAAATGCTGGCAATCTAATTTAAAGGGGTTGTCCACTTTCAGCAAATAATTGATATGGTTTGTGTGAGGAAAAGTTATACAATTTTCCAATATACTTTCTGTATCAATTCCTCACTGTTTTCTAGAACTCTGCTTGCTTTCCTGCTATAGAAATCTTCATTGTTTACTTACAGTGGATAGAAACCTGACCATGGTCACACAGGTGCACAGCTCATTAGTATCACAGTGTTATTAGAGATGTGTGATATAACGAGCCGTGCACCTGTGTGACGATGGACAGATTTCTATCCACTGGAAGTAAACATAAAATCTTTCTATAGAATGGCAGCAAGCAGAGATCTAGAAAAATGTGAGGAATTGATACATAAAGTATTTTGGAAAATTGTATAACCTTTTCTTACACAAGTCAAAATTATTTTTTTTTATCCCACCCCATCCCAAACACCCAAGGGTTTTTTTTTATATCCTCAGGCAACCCCTTTTAGGATCTGGAAGGTAGATTGGTGATGGACATTTAGAGAACATCTGTGGCCATTTTATGGACAGGAATGGAAGCAGAGATAATGGAATTCCTGAACTAGGAGGCTTCACATTACTGGGAGAGGGAGACAAATAAACTCCTGGGTAGAGTTTTCATATGCCGGCGCTCATGTGCCAGGCTTAGGCCTCCCGATGTGTCTGGACGGCCGTGTAGCATACATACAGGTAGGACCTGCCATAGAAATATGATGCAGTTTGTGTGACTGCTAGAAGCAGTGAGTGTCCAGAATTAGGACAAGAACATCCACTCCACTACCGTCCATTCGCTCTTCATGGCTCTCTATGCCTTCTTGTCGTGGAGCTTACATAAAAGGGATAATGACAGTTCACACAGCATTGTGATTATTTCAGGACTACTACACGAGCTTTGAATGATTGCATGAATGAATGAGAACACTGATTTATAACTTAATTCCCTCTCATCTCTTATGTCATTATCTTCACTTCAAAACATTACATAAAAATGATCTCCACCAACCATTGATGGCATTGCGGTAGTTGTAGAAGGCACCTTCCATCAATTTCTTGTAGCTCACACCATGAGCCTGGATGCTGTAAGGATAACTTGCATTGTTCTTAAAAGTAATCTTAACTGTATCTCCAACCTCTGCCCAAATAATTGGTCCTAGTAATAGAATTATAATTGTTAAAATATTAATAAGAAACAATTGATCCAATTAGTAAACAGTGGCTCATTTTCTAAGGGTCGTGCTGCACTTTTGTCGGACTGTTCGCCTTTTTTCGGGGATTGCATGGCTTGGACAGGTATTTTACAGGTGTCTGCACCGGGGGGGGCTGTAGTGTTCTCGCTTTTATTTAGCAGTCAGAGAGCCATATGAATAATAGTCAGATTAGAAGTAGTGGCAAAAATATGTGAGAGTGTGTGTGTATAGGGGAGACTGGTATGTGCTTTGTCACAAAACAACAAAATATCGGAAGTGAGTGGTGTGCTGGTGTGATCAACCCAGATATAGAAAAGGGTGACTAATTACCCCTACTGGATGGACACATACATAGTATCATCTGACCAATAGATACGATTGAAAAAGGTTACTTTGTATCAATCTAAAGAATTATAAACGATCACTACTGACATCTAGTGCCCAAACTATACAGTGTCCCTCATCCAGCTTAGAGTGAATGGAGGTATTGGTCTAAATTAATCACCACACCACTTTGTCCCCAACCAGGTATATATGAATAATAAACCAGTACTACACACAACCCTCCGGCCACAAATACATATTACAATCCAACAACTAAATCTCACTCTCTCGGCTCTACTGACTGTAGATTTTTAAGTGTTCTTGTGTAGTGTTGCCCATACCATTTTTTCTTAAAATATATACGAATAAAGATAGTTGTTTTAATACATAATCTTTTTTGACTAATGGGTCTTAGTGAGGCCATTTCTAGGCCTTTTTTGTGATAATCTGTTTGCACTGGGATTTTGGCGCACGCAAGCGATTTTTTACGCAGCTGCACTAGCTTCCATGTGACACAAATTAGGGAGCGTTCCATCGGACTGATTCGGACAGAATGCAGAATTTAACTTTCAAATTGTGTCGCAAGCCCAAGCACTTACATGCACCACTTAAAAGATGGTGAACTCTGTTGGACCTGAGCGGGGAAGCGACACATGCAGGATATCGGGCGCATGATCTTTTTAGAAGGGACTTGCCAGAAATGGTCAGAACAATATTTTTTGTGTTAAACTAAGCCTGCAGGGTTAGGGAATGCCATGAGACTGACTAGAAAGAAAGACGAGTACAGTAAGCCCTAAGACTTAACCCCTTCTGAGCTGTCCCTACCTAATTGCTCATGCTACCCTACGCGGTAGGTGACAACTGGTCATCATTCCCTTCCTGCACCAAAATGCAAAAATTGAGACTAAGACAGGCCAATACAAACAGCAAATCAAAGTCAACAAGATAGGTGTCAGAACCAAGAGGACAATTGCAGTACAGAATCAGTAGGCAAATGAATAGTCAGAAAAACAGGCAAAAGATCAAAAATACAAAAAAAAAAAAGATGAGGAAGTAGCCAAGAACAGAAATGTGATTGGGGGAAATTGTGTCTATCACAGCGGAATAGATGTTTGCCAGCCGAGCTCACACCACAAGAAACTGACGGGTATGGATGAAATCAATAAAGACAGCCATGAAAGTAGTAAACCAGTGTTCCGACTAATAAGGACAGAATGAAACAAAATACACTTATCAGCGCACCTGTACTTTACAAATGTCAAAGAGCCACTGTTAGAACATAGAATGTAACAATGTGACACATTTACCATTAGATTTTGTCATAAATATGGAACATTTTTGCACTAAAAGTTATACATTTAAATAAAAATGTAATTTCCAAGAAAAAATTAGACCTGATTGAGTAATACTATATGGAAGAGCATGATAGGATTCAAAGAATTACGGTACCCAGGAGTCCAAGATGTTTTTCCTCCTCGGATCTTTGTTTCTTTTTAGTAAAGGTTGCATCTGTGTACTCTACATAAACTGCTTTCTTGTAAGATCCACCAATTCTTTTTTCATTGTGTTTAAAATAAGTTGCTGATTCGCTAAATTGGGAAGGAAAACAATGTCAGGGTATGATCACACCATGATTTTTGTCTAGCTCAGATATCAAATATGTATATACTATTTATGTACGATTAGCTTTAGTCTTCCTGCTAGATGCTTGACTTATGAGTAAAATTAAATATGCATTACTAAATTTCATTAATATGGTGATATCAAAAGCTAATAATAATCTCTGACTAGGACATAAAGCTCCATTTTCTGACTTGGTGTCCATACCTCTCTGGATCATCAAGATTTTGTCCAGTGAACTGGTTTGTTGATGTTGGACCATAATTCCAGATAATCTCTTCAGCAGCCATATAATAATGTCTTACACTTGACATAAAGCCTGTTTTGTGTCCTGTACAGTTTTCTACGTCATAAATGGCCTGCATTCCACCTACAGAATAACAGATTTTACAAGTTTGTTTAAGTTATTCTACTCAACCAACATTATGCAGGAGGTCATGAAATAATTGGCTACATTGGCCCATATTTAAATGCCACCTCCCCCTGCACCTTTGCTGTGGCATGTAAATGGCTACCACCCGCTTCCCAGCACTGATCGCAGGTGTTAAGGATAGGTATTTGCTGCATTATACAGCAACCACCTGGTGAGTATGTAAAGGACTTGTGAGCTGTGAGCTCTCTTCATACATCCACAACCACACATGTTCTGTGATACCTCTATCCATGGGATTAGAGCCACCATTCTTCTAAAAAAATACATGGAGGCAGCAGAGCTGCAGTCAGTAAAGTTACCCTGCCCTCCTCACTGAAGCTGACACTGCTAACCTGACTGAAGAGAATTCCGGAAGGAGGGGTGAGGAGAAAGATTGATTTCTCTTCACACAACGGGGTTAATCTAATTCCTATCTTCTTAAAGTACTGGTTAATAATGTAGTAGAGCCAGGTTACAATCAACCACTGTCTCTGGAGGCTGTATATGCCTGTAGTTGAATATTGGCAAATGGTGCCTAAGTACCGTACCAGTTCTGTACTGACAGCATGGTGGTAGCAGTGGGAATCAGGAACAGGGAGGCATGGCAACAATGAATTTGCAACAATGAATATGCAGGACTCACTTACTGTGAATGGACTCACCGCAGTTGCATACACATTTGCAAACTGATTTTTTTTTGCATAACTGTATCTCTATTGAAATGTTTTTATTTTCCATAGACAAGCCAAAGTCAAACAGTGATAAACATTACAAACTAATTTTTTAACATTGCAACCATGGAAAGGAATTATTTAGGGAGAAGGGCAATGCAATTTTATCGTAGTTTATTATGAAGGACTTTTTTTGGGTGGGTTAATTTGAATGGCAGGTTCCCTTTAAAGGGTTAATTCAAATACAGCTAATTTTTTACAACTCAAAAAATTTACCTTCAAAATGGTCATTAACTTGGCAGCTGAGTAGCCATTTCCCAGGATTCCAAGGTGACATTGTGGCTTGGATCATTGTTGCCGGAAAAAGATTGAGAGTATCGACTATGTTATACTGATGAGTCAGCACCTGACCATGGAAATATGCTGAATGAATATCTACCTCGTTGCCCACACCAACCATATACCAGGTAACCTGTGTATTATCACACATGGAGAGGCCTGGAAGGCTCCCGTACATGTATCCATTTATGGCTGAAACACAAGAGGAGAATTAGTATTAGTATTAGCATTGCATAATTATTAAGGCACAACTACAAATCAATAGTTTTGGGATGTAGGATAACTTTGCCTATTATTTTCATTAACCATGTCCGGCAGTTTATATGGTATCCCCCACAGTTTAGCATGTCCCTGCAGTAGCTGTCTCCTCTGGCTGTGCTGCCTATGTATGTGAGACAGTAGCTAGTTTACACAAAAAACTGATAGATTCTAACTGCTAGAGTGGAGAGGCTTCTGCTCCCTTCTCACTCTGGAGGGAGGAGGAGGTCATGAGATGCTGCTCTGTGTAGCTACCATACATCATATTTCTGTATGATGTAAGTACTCCTGTCCTGTGTAATGTGTTCAGTCTATGGCATCCGGGCAACATACAGGATGCACACATTCATTTGAGAGTTTTTTTGGTACAAAAATGAGTTGACTTAGCTCTCACTTAGGATGTTTACCATTTCGTGTCTCTCAACCCAGCATTGCCCAGGGGAAAATCACATTAAATCTTTGTAGTAATAAACTTACAATGCATTTTATTGCTTTCTATAAAATCTGCATCTTCTTTATCCACAGAACCAGGATCGGAGCAATAAGTTTCAATATTTTCATCCAGATACCAACTAAGATTTTCATCCATCACAGTGAACAACAGGACAAACTCCTTGTTTTGTGTCTTCTTCAGCTTCTTATCTAGGACACCTGAAGGAAAGCACAGTAACACTTGCCTAACTTACTTCTTTCTTTATTGCAGACTCAATTCATGAAGACATGGTCATTTGAAGGGGTATTCCCATTAATAGTATTCATGACATATACACAAAGTACAGTAAATTATAAATAAATGATATATTTAGGCTACAGGCTTCACTAGGCCCCTGGGTGACTGAGCCTCAGTAAGCCCCTTTGCAGTGAACTCAGGTGGCGGCATTAAAAGATTAAAAAAGTCTCCTGTTCCCTTAAAAGTTTATTATCCCAAACAGCCCCCTCATCTTTATTTTATAAACAGCCCCCTTATATTTATTTTATATAACCCCCCTAACACCTTATAGATGCAATAGATACAGCCCCCCTCACCACATGGATTCCTTATGTACAGCCTTATGTGGACAACCCAGCAGCTCTGGGCCTCAGTACTTGCCCCGGTATGCCCAATGCTGGTGCCGGTTCTGGATTCAGGTGCCAACTCTTCCTTCCCATGAAAAGGCAGAATGGAGAGTGGCTGTGCAAGCTTGGCTATCTTTGGCAGCACAGAAATAGCCAAGGTCATGTTGTCACTCCCATGCACTTACATATTCATGGTCAACTCTCCATTTATCCCCTCTGCTTCATGGGGGCCAGTAGGCCCATATTTTCAAGATTCAGTAGATCTAGGTCTCAGATATGGGACATGTCCTATAAATAGTCATAGCTACTACACATAAGAATACGCCTTAAAGCTGCATAAATGGTAAAAGATTTCTTTTGTTTCTGAAATGATATTTTACATTGTAAATCATTTGAAACTTGTGCTTCACAACAACAAATTCCTAGGTATATTACTCCAATATGGATGCCATAGTGGGGTTTTATATTCAGTTACTAACCATGCATTAGATCATCTATGTGTTTGGGAGGATGACACTTTCAGCAAAGTAGCAGAAATGTATTTAGCCCTTAGCTGATATAGGAATATCCCTTCTATCTGTCAATAACCTAGAATTTGAATGGAGCAGTATATATGCTCAACCACCACTAAGTTTAGGAAACCTAAATTTAATAATGGCTTTCTGAAAATCTATATCTATTGAAACCTTCCTGTGTACAAAAGTCATGTGCTGTAATAGAAAAGTACGGTATTACAGTATTTGGAACAAGTGATCTGATAAAGGCATATTCAAGCTCAAAAAATAGACTTTTACTATTATAATGACCTAAAAATTTAAAGGAATGTATATTTTATACCAATTGACTCACGTTAATGCTATATTGCAACAGTAACAGTAATTGCACAGCATACCTTCCTTGCAGATAATTAAGGGGCCAACAATTCCGGAGTAAACATCTTTAATAGCGTCCACATGTGAGTGATAAAGCCTGACCACACAGTCATTGTCCTCTGCAGATGGACCCTGGTCTGGGACAACATCCCAATGGTAAGTGTATGATCCACCAGGTGGTATCCCATCATCTTCCTTATCATTCCCTGAAGTATTATCAGGATATAAGGCTCCTGTAATTCAGATTAACATACAATGTTGTCATACATTGCATACTGTTAGCTCTTTGTTAATACAATATAGACCAGAATATCCTCTTTTGTGACTGACGCTTGTCCTGTGTACAAAGATCTGTAATATGTGGAGTTTTATTATTGCATTATCCATACAGTATAACTTTTACGATTATTGTTGAGGACTGGTGAGCGCTCTCTCCTTTCTTATGTATACTAGAGAGTAAGGTTAAAGGGGTTTTCTAGGTAACAGATATTGAAGACTTATCATTAGAATATGTCGTCAGAACTGCGGCTCAAAAATATTCACTTTTGATATGTAAAAATCCATTTTATATTTTGCTCTATATGAACATTAAATATTTCACCTTCATTTTTCTTTGTGTATTCCACTCCATGTGCATGTAAACTGTACGGTCTGGAAGCAAAGTTTTGAGCATGAATAATTATTGTGTCACCAACTTCAGCCTTCATGATCGGACCCATCAATCCCAGCCAGTCCGGTTTCTCTATTTCTTCTGTGTATGTGTCATCTGTGTACTGCTTGCAGATGACTTTCTTATAGACTCTGCCTATTCTATTGGGGCCAGGTTGTAGATAGATTCTGGCATGTCTGGGTAGAAAAAAAAGATCACAATATATTGAAGAATAGCTGAATTATAAGGATTTTCCATGATCAGCATATTTACCTTGCACTGGCCCCCCATTCATAGGCAGTTTCTGACTGGGGGTCTACCGGTAGTGGGGATGTTGAGAGCCCACCCTCCATCCATAAAATCAGCCTAATGGATAACCCATTTTATTTGTGAATTATCTAATAACAAATAAACTTTAGTTTCAAGTGATTGCCCCAGTGACCACCAATGATTTTTTCTTTTGCTGGATCTTAGGGCCCATTATAATGTGTCAGACCTTTTGCTCCCTCCAAGATTCTCTGCTCTGCTATTTATGTGCTACCCCTAATCTCAGTAACAGAGCAGTTGAGTAAGCACATCTCTGAATATAGATAACGAAATTTTAAAATAATAACATAATAAAAGACTGTGCTATTTGTCAAAATACACATGAAACAACTTTATTGAGAGCAGAAAAGACAAGCAATTATAAAAGCATCAAAAAAGTTCTAAAGTACATATATATACAATATCAAAGGAGAAGGAAAACAGAGTTTATATTCTAAAGAAATAATAATGCACATAACCTGTGGATCCTAGTGTAAACCCTAAAAGCCACACACAACCTATGCATGGGCCCATGCACACTCACACCTTCACATGTCAACCTCCACACAAATATAAAAATTAGTGAATAGTATATATAAAAATGGTTATCACCTAAAACATCAGGCAAAATTTTCATTAGCATGTAACATATTATAAGATAAACCATCAACTAGTCAAATAATTAGAAGGTAAAGGATTAGGTGAAAAGAGAGCAAAACTCTAAGAGGCATAAGGCAGGTGATGCCGATACCCCTAGTCTCCTGGCCATTGTTTGGCCTCAGAAGTCCCGGCTTCCCTGCTCAGAAGTGTGCCCAGATTGAATATGGAGAAGGGTAAGTATGTTTTACATTTTTTTCACAATTCCCCTGCCCTGGTTTCTTAATGGTTTCTGGTAAATCCGGAAAACTACATTTATACTCAAGGATTGGGAAAACAGTAAAAAAATTTTATAGGGAAATATAACTGATATGCTTCGGTAAGGGAATGGCCTGGATGGACTGGAACAACAAACAAGGTTTATGAGCCATAATATTAAAAAGCCCCTTTCTAGCCATTCCTGCTTAGGTCCGCAGCCTACCCTAAGCGAGAGGCGTCAACTGGACTTTATCTTTCTGTCCCAAAGTGTAAACATGAGGACAAAAACTGAACAATATAAATCAGAGCCAAAAGGAAAACGCAATACTGAATTGACAAAATGGAAAGTTAGAAAACAGGCAAAAGTTCGAGCAATCCAAAATACAAAAGTTAGGAGATAAACACCAGCAAGAACCAAATAAGACTTGTAGCAAGCATAGGGAAAATAACAGGTGAACCTTATATGAGATGTCAGAGTCCCAGTTCTCTGCCATCCAGACAAAGCAGGGGAAATGTGATGGGAGGAAGATTCTGAGGAACTTAGCTGTTTGCAACCAAGACCATAATCTACAGACAGATGGGACAGTTCGAACAAAAAAAGCTGAACTCATTTTGGATACAATCCTTACTCTAGGCTGAACTTGGTTATGTTCCTATGCTTGTTCTTCTGTCTCCTGATGAATTAGTATACTAACAGGCCACTCACAGCTAAAACACTACCTTGCTTCATTAACAAATTGTTACTGTAATTCCTATAGTAACAGCTTCTGATTTTTTTGGTAACGGAGCCATATTAATATCTTCTAGCATGTTATTGTATATTCTACATAGGTAGAAGAAAATGAGTAACATATTGTGACTCACAGTTTATACTATAGCATAGAACACAAGTAATGGTCCAGTGGTCCACATACAGATAATACTGACACCTACGGTGTATTATATTATATTATTAATCCTATATTATATACTTACTCATCCTCAGCTATGGGTTTTCCAGAAATTATATTCATGCCACTGGGGTTATAATTCCATTCTAATTCTTTCATTCCTATGTAGAAGATTCGGTTTACCCCCACAACATCCCCAATGCAGCAGAGGCAGAGCAGACATGTTCCTAACAACTTCATTATCCTGGTGGACAAGGGCGCTGACAGGTCATTGTAGTTCTTCATAGATGGCTTTGTCCCGGTACAATGCTCTTCTTCAGTACTTTGTGGAGCCGAAAGTGACAATATCACATTTTTTGATCAAAAGTAAATAAACTTTTTGTACAGTTAAGGCTGCCTTGTTAACCCCTTAAGGCCAGCCTATTTCAAGGAAATCTACCATCAAAATCAGGAAGGGACATCTAAACATAGATCCAGGCACCGTGACTGTGGTAATCTTCTTATATTTGTTATCCAACTATTAAAATTATGCTAATGAGTCCAAAGGTTCACTTTAAATCATGTATTTCCACCACCTAAACAGAAAATAATAACAAAAGAGCCTAGAGCAGTGATGGCGAACCTTTTAGCGACCGAGTGCCCAAACTGCAACCCAAATCCCCTTCATTTATTGCTAGGTGCCAACCAAAATTAGAGTAGTATCTTATTGCTCCCTGTTCTTCAACAACGTTCAATCTTACTGGCCTACTGAGGACACCAACACAGTAGAAAGAAAGGAGGGAAAATTTGCATCATTTTAGCTTCTTTCCAGTGTCCTTCTGTACACAGAGAATCGTGGGGCCAGCAGGAAGTCCTTAAGAGGTCGTTCGGCCCTGTGTACACATTCTCCCTCTTCCTACAGTCCCAAGTAGCCAAGTAAGTTACTTTAAAATATCACTGAAAGCAGCATCTTTTAAGTCGCTTGGAACTACAGGAAAATTCTTTGAGTCCTGTCTGGTGTGCTGGGGCGATGGCCCAGGTGCCAACAGAAAGAGCTTGGGGTGCCACCTCTGGCACCCGTGCCATAGATTCACCACCACTGGCCTAGAGGGTTAAATTATTTACCCTGAGAAATTGGTTTCAGGAATGTTTGTCTGCCGAATCAAAGCTTACTCACTAACTAATGTATTGAGAGCTACCTATGCTAGCATTGCTGAATATTTTAGACCCAGGTCTAGGTTTTGCCTGTCTGTACAATATGCCACTGAATTTGTAACACAGGAGAATAGCAACAATGGTACAACTACCTATTTTCTTAAGGGTACATTCATACGGCCGTATGCCACAGCCAGGCGGGCATACAGCTGTGCGCTGGAGAGGAGGTAACCCCTCCCCCCTCCATAGAAAAAAACGCAGCACAGTTGCTCTACCTTTTGCCTGTGTACGGCGCGGATCGGTGCCACACATGTGTGGCAACGTACCGCCGTCAGGCCACCATTGCCATCTATGGGGATGTATATGTAGCCACAAATTTGCGGTCGCATATGCAGTCCCCCAGACGGCCATGCGAATGAGGACTAAAACTGGATATACTGTACCCTATTCTTCCTGTTGCTTGTGTCAGACTCTCACAGATCAGACTTTTGTGGCAGAACCTGTCATCAGGTTGTCAGAGAGTATGTAAAAATAGCGAGGTGGCCTGCATGATCCCTGATACCTGATACAGTGCTGGGACACTGGTTGAGTGGGCATTCCTGGACGTCCAGAAGTTGTCCAAATTGAGCTTTTGAGACCCTGTAAACAAACAGGACAGCGACATTGGACAGAGGAAGTACCGGACAAGGTGAGGACAAGTGTATTTTTTTTATGCAGCCCCTCCCCAGAAACCTAGCTATATTTATATACTCTCTGACAATACCTTTAAGTAAATAGTAGAGATGAGTATGTTACATAATCTGATAATATACTTATAGAAATATATAGTTGAAATGCTCTATACTATATGTATAAATTACAGACAGGGTACCTTGTCCAGTACTGGGGGCCCACCTAACTCACTGGCCCACCGGTGGATCCCCCTGTTCACCTGTGGGCCAATTCGAGCATGATACTATAACGGAGTAAAATCCAAAATTTTTTGGTCAATTTTCTCTTTCAATCTTTCAAAATTGTCCACCAATTCCCTAAACCAATCTAATGTTGATGGGATTTCTTTTATGTATTCTGTCCACATATGTTTAAGCAGTCCCATAAAGTCCAAATTGTCAGGTCAACTTTATAAGTTTTAATGGGGGTTATATTCAAACCATCTACAGAAATACAGCACTCACAAGCACAATATATCCTCTATAATAATATAATAATGTCTGTAAAACATTGCAATTTATATGTGTAATATATCTTATATCATTCCTTATTCTGCAGCATTTTATTTTCATGGAGTTTGATGTGATCCATTAATGTTTGAAATTTGCTTCAGCCCAGTCTTCCTTCAGTGTGCCCAAAATGTCCAGGAATGCCTTTAATAAGTGTCTGCAATGTACTTTCTTTCTCTGTATGGGAATATAAAAATAATACATATTACTAAGGCATTGGACACATCAGGGAACCACTTTAGGAACATCCAAACAGGGGTTAATATTGTTGGTAGCTGACAGTTATGTCTCTGGCAAGTTCAAATAACAGGACAGGTACCAGCTGTTAACTGCCACAGCACCTAAAAAGCGGCAGAGCATGGGTGCCATCATATTGGAGCCATAAGGTGACCATATGGTGTCCTAATCTCCACGACTCCCGTGGCTATCATCCAGCACTTTCTAACAAAGCCTACAGTATTGCAGTGTATCGCAAGAATGACCGAACCCCCTGGTATATATATATATATATATATATATGTATATATATATATATATATATATATATATACAGTATATGCTATATCAATGGACACCGAAGACGTTTCTTTGGAGAGTAGCAATGGTAGGTGACCCTATCGCCTCTGCTGAAGCAGTGAACAAGACCTGCAATGATATCATGATGGAGGAAGAGACAGAAGTATTCTCCGGCACAGCTGTGTCTGCACTATTAGAGATATCTGTAATGATCTGCAAAGACCAAAACAGGACACTACTTTAGGCTACATGCACACTGCCGTTGCCCGCCGTACCGTCTGCTCACCCCCGCCCCTTTCCATAGAGTAATATGGTGCACGGCTACGTATTCCTGGCAAAAGATAGGACATGTCCTATCTTTTCATGGGGTACGGAGCAGTACAGTGCCGCACGTTGCGCGCCGTGCACCCATTCTCGTCTATGGGGGGGGGGGGAACGGGCGTATATACGTCCCCCATAGGCAGTGTGAATGTAGCCTCACTTTACAGAATACTCTTTTTTTTACAATATATTGTCCTGCTTTCAGGAAAACATGAGCTTCACCCCTCCCCAATCATGACATCATCAATGGTCAATTTTTTGTCTGATCCCAATTTTTTCTTTTTTCTGTGTCATGTATTGCAATGTCTGATGAAGGTCATTAATCATCCAATGTCACACATTTCTATCTTCTACTATCAAATCAGAGTGAATGGATTTCTGTGTATATGAATAACAGTCCAAAATTTAAAAGGGAATAACACCATGTGAACAAGTGCTAAGTGTCCACCTGTTTCCTATCCTACCTCCTATTAAGCTTTAGCCATTTATGTCGTGCATGGATACAATTCTGTTATATATAGATTTGGATTACATAGTGGTCGTGTCTGTAGCTGCCACATTTGCAACTCTTGGCAAGCTAAACATACTGAAAAAAACCAATAAAGCAATAATGCGAGCACTTACTTTCCGTTTCCAATATTGTGTACAAAGTCTCCATTCCACCATATATATGGTCAGTCACATGACAATGAAGCAACCATGTTCCTGGGGACTTTGCTATCATGTCAACTGTCTGAAATGTTCCCGGGAAAAGATCAAATACATCTGACTGATAAACATCATTTACCTAAAATTCAGAAGGGAAGTGACAGATTAGTACTTGATAAGTAAAATAATCTCACCGTATATATCCAAAAATAGAATGTGTAATAAATGACATGTTACTACAGTAATAGGGCCTGTTCACTGAAATTACCAAGGTTTACAGCTGTTTAATGTTTTTGTTTGTGAACAGAGATTATTTAAGGCATGAGGTGACAGAAAAGAGGTTAGAGCACAAAATGAAACATAAAAAATGTGGATTTGAAATGTTACCGTGTATTTAAAGCTGTGTGCATGAAAGTGGACCGTGTGTAAATCCACTTCATTCCCAAGTCCAATGAGATGCCAATTTATGTGGTCACCAACATGCATTGTAAGGCCTAGCAAATTGCCGTACATTTTACCATTGATACCTAAAATAGAGGACATCACAGACCATTATTAAAGCAAACTAGAAAATCCATGAATTACATGAGTATATCTCTACTAATGCCAATAGTCACCGTTCAAATATATGGGCCTGATGTATATAATATATGTTAGCGTACCTGGCATCTCTCCTGGAATGTTCCGGAGAGTATGAGTTTTCCCCAGTTCCTGATACAAAGCACCATTATAGTATTGTTTGCAATAGTACTTGGACCCACCAGATTAACCTATTTCAACCCTACTGCATCCAACCTTGCTAGGTTGTCTTCTGCTGCATCACTAGAGTTCAGCCATAGGTAAGAGCCTAGGTCCAAAGAAGGATCCTCTGCTGATCCTCTACTCTGGTGAGACTGTCTGACACTGGCACCAGGGCAGAGATGGGCAGAGATGCACAGAGAGAGAGGTGAGCGTCTTAATGTATGGTCATGCTCAAAAGCCTTGCTATATTTGGTTATAATCCAAAATCATATTTAAAAATATATGACACACAAAGTAAAAGGCTCTTATTCTGTCAAAATATATTTCTGGTAATAATTGTATTATCTTGCTCCTAGTCAATGGGTGGAACAACATTACCACCAAGATGTAGAAATGTGTATACATCTGTACTGTATATGTGTATGTACTGCTATGTGACTTGAAAGGGTTAATGTTTTGTGTATAATCTCTCTGGTAACACAAGCTGTCATTGGTTGGTATCTCATAAGATGTAATTACGGTCCAAGGTAATATAAAGACCTGGTCTGGAACTCTAGTTTAGTTATGAACTGAAGTCATGAGTTGTTCTGTGGAGATAGAGCAGTGATGGCAAAACTTTTGGAGACGGAGCGCCCAAACTACAACCAAAATCCACTTTACCATGAAGAGCCAACATGGCATTTTAAGCAGTAACTTATTGCTACCTGTTCTTCCACATCTTTCAATCATATCGGCCTACAATACAGTTGAGAGAAGGAGTGCAAATTCAGACTCTCGTAGCAAGGTCTCCTTGTAGAGGAAGAATGGTGGGTCTAGCAGCAGGACCTCCAAAAATATTGCAGTTCTGTCAATACCTACTCACTTTTCCTTCAGTTCCAAACAGCCAATAAAGTGTTGCCTCAAAATAGCGCTGGGGGTAGGATCTCTTAAGTTGCTAGGGACTGCAGGAGGATTTGGTGAATTTGGTCCTGTTTAGTGAACTCTGTGCCAGTCTGAGTGCCCACAGAAATGGCTATGACTGCCACCTCTGGCACCCATGTCATAGGTTCACCACCAATGAGATAGTGTCTGCTGCTACAGACACCATCCAGACATTGCAAAGCTGCTGATGCAGCAGAGCCGAACAGGCTCCCTAGGAGACAAGCCAGCCTAGCCAACATAAAGTTAAAGGGCGGTGGTTATTAGCCAGTCCTGCAACTAAGGATTATTGCCTACACTAAAGCCAACCAACAAATAGACCGGCTTGCTAAAAGGAAATTTTTTGCCAGACTGCACTTTGTGGTTTTTCAGACTGTTTGCTGATCAAGGAACTGTAAACTTTTACCACATTACTTCAGTGTCTCCAATGTGCATCCCTGACATACTGTTAACATCAAGAGCCTCCCTTCTGCCACCTGCCAGGGACTGACCAATTGTACACACAGGGAGTACCCCAGGGTGACTATCTACCTTACTACGGCCTAGCCCTTCTTTTTTCAGACAGGGGTGGAGGAGGCCTAGATTAGGACCAAGCCATCGTTACACCAGTCGCAAAGCCACTACCACCTAAATTCCCCCATCCAATGTCAGTCCCTGCAGGGGACACGTTGCAGGTGTATTAGGTGTATAAAGATGTAACCTACTATGCATCTTGTTACTTTCAATAAATTCATCATCATCTTTCTTCACTTCCTCTGGATGCGTGGAATATGCCTTAATATTTTCTTCCAGATACCAGGATTCATTTTCATCAAACACCATAAAAAGGAGAGCAAATCGTAAGATTGTCTTCTTCAACATCATCGATGGAAGGAATGGTTTCTTACAAACTACAAGAGGCCCAACCAATCCACTGTATGTATCCTGAAAAAAAGAAAATAATCCATGATTTATTGTTTTAGAAACAATAAAAGGCAGTTAGCAATCAGCGGAAAAAACTATTAATTGCTCATAATAAAGTCTATAGTTATAGAGCCAATAAATCAAGAGCTGTTCTTTAAGCATTTACAAGAATGGGTCTATGTTGGCCTTCAGGTCTAAAGGAATTCTTTTACTTTGAATTCCAAAAACTATAGATTTTTGTTTTTGTGGTTTACAAAGCGGCATAATAGGGGTTTATTCTGCATAGCTAATGGAACTATTTTGAGGTACCTTTTGTTCTTTTGTTTTTAACATATTTTGTATGGGCCATTTATATAAGTAAAGTCAAGAGGGACACTTTGGGCTGCAACTTCCAATCTAATGGCAACTACTATACAGATATAGTATACAGGTGGAACCTGACTTACAAATGACTGTGACCTCTGGTGAAGCTCTCTGGAAGCTTTACTTTAGTCCCAGGCTGCAATGATCAGCTATAAGGTGTCTGCAATGAAGTTTTATTAAGTTTATGTCTGGAGCTACAATTATAAAATTATAAAATTTACCAAGTCTGACTTACATACAAATTCAACTTAAGTACAAACCTAAAGAGCCTATCCTGTGCGTAACCTGAGGACTGCCTGTAATCCCAAATATATAGAGGAAAGTCTAATTGATCTGCATTACAGCTGGATTTGTACTCAGTGCTCCTCGACAAGTATTTCAGAACTCTTGCTACATTCACTGGATTGCAGATAGGTGAAAATAACTTCCCACATTACAGAAAATAATGTAATGATTCATTAGGGCCACAATGATCTGAAACGAATACACAGTACACTACACATTACAGGGGCAATAAATCAGTGCAATAATGTTCCCTTTGTTCTGCTCAATGGCAGCTTTTCCAGTTAGGGATTGGAGACGATCTGCAAACACAGGGCAAATTCAGATGCAGGTAGCCAACACTATGATGGATCGAATGTTAATAATTAATGATTGCAGGTAGAATACAATCTGCATTCATATGAGTTTTAATAACCTTAACATGCTAATAAGTAGAGCAGTATTGCCAACGGAACAGACATTCAACAATATACTGGGGTGATTGTTAAACCTGGTGCCCTGGTGTCTGCTGGTGTAAGGTAGGTTACGTATACATTTGGCCTGGTGCCATGCTGCTAGACAATATTGGGGAATGAAGCACCTGCCGAGTTGAGGGTATCCAATGGCCAGTTGGGCAGATTATCCCAAATTGAAGTTTTGTGAATGTTCTATAGGTCTGATATGCAATCTGGTTAATTAAATTTCTAAGCATCACATAAAATAGCTGGTAGAGCTGCTCTCTTTTCACTATTTTGGAGTGTTGCCTCCTTTTTTACCTTACTGGGCATCACTGATATTTTTGTCATTTTTAAAGGCACAGTTCCTGACCACTACTCATGATTCCAGGGTGTTGGGGATTGCGGCCTATGTATAAAATTATCAGTTGTGCATTCATTCTGCCACCCCATACGATTCTATAGGACTGATGAAGATAATATAGTGTTATATATTCTGTGTCATCCAATATAAAGTAGGTATAAACAAGTATAAACAAGTACAGGTGGTCCCCTACTTAAGGACACCCGACTTACAGATAACCCATAGTTACAGACGGACCCCTCTGCCCACTGTGACCTTTGGTGAAGCTCCCTGGTTCTTTACTATAGTCCCAGACTGCAATGATCCGCTGTAAAGTGTCTGTAATGAAGCTTTATTGATAATCCTTGGTCCCATTACAGCAAAAAAATTTGAGACTCCAATTGTCACTGGGGCAAAAAAAAAAAAAAATTGTCTGGAACTACAATTATAAAATATACAGCTTCGACTTACATACAAATTCAACTTAAGAACAAACCTACGGACATTATCTTGTACATAACCCGGGGACTGCCTGTACACATGAGACTGCACAACATTACTCCATTCATATATGAATAGAAAGGAACACCTTGTAGTGATTTTGGGTTTGGGGGTGGGGTTCCAGCTGTCTGACGTCACATATCAAATACTTATGATTACTTTCCCTATTAATATATGTTAAATTGTAAACTTTTAGCACAGAAGGGAAGAGTCAGAGCTGAATTCTAAGGCATTTTTTCTTAGGGTTGCAGTCACACGTTGCAATTAAAACGGCATCGCAATCAGTTTTAAGGTGGTTTCAGGTGTAGTTCTGTTAATTTAACAGGTGAATGACATGAATTAAACAGCTGAATTTGATTATGAAGGGGAAACTTGATCAACAAATGTCTTTCACCTGTTAAATTAACAAAACTGCACCTAAAACCACCTCAAAACTGAGTCCTTTGTCTCTGTGTAGTTTAAAATCTGTGTAGTTTAGAGCAGAATTGATTCGTATGTTAATGGCATATACCAACAATTTAGACATAAAATAAAACAAATTAAACCCAATTTACCTTAATTTGGTCAACTGCGGAGTAATAAGCCCAGGTCAAACAATTGTCTTCTTTTTTTATAGGTCCAGATCGTTCAGGAACTATCCATACATATGTTTCTGTATTTCCTATATGAAACAGAAATCATTTCTATTATATAATAAACAATATACACATACATGTATATAACGTGGAGTAATATGTGTTCACCTTAATATTGTATAGGTACCTTATTTCTGTGATTTTATACTAGCATGTTTTTTTTTTTTTTTTTTTGCTTTTTTTGTGGCCCTTGTAATCTTACCAGGTTCTGTTGCTTTGACTTCATTATTATTCAGTTTAACACCGTGTGCATAAATAGAATATGGGCGACTTGCCTTGTTTCTAAATATAATTTTAATTTTTTCTCCAACATTTGCTGTTATTATTGGACCTGTAAAAAAAAGACTAGCTTGTACATTATTGTTGTTTTTTTTTTTTACAAAGTATTTAAATAGTATACAACATATAAAGTGGGAACACCATGCATATATCTGAGCACATGAAATCACAGCATGCCTGCATAGAGGCATGAAGAGGAAGCATGTTGTGACTTTATATGGTTAGATATACGTATGGTGCACAGTTTGATAATGTTAGGAGGCTAAAGGACCTGATATGATTTAACCCTGGTCACATGACATTACTGCTGCATAGGGATAAGTTGCTGGATTCAGCCGGAGGCCACACCCCCCGCCACTCGCTATAGATAACCTTGGATACCAGGTAAACTTGTAATGTTGTTTATTTGGGGATCTGAAGGTAACAATTTTTAGCTAAAAATAGCTACAGCCACCTGCTGTATTTGTGAAAATGTGGCGACAGGTTCCCTATAACAGTGCACTTAAAAAAAAATCCTTTAACTCCTTGGTGACATCTACCACACATGAATAAGAGGCAAAAACATCCATAAGATAAAAACCACAGCCTTCTTGCTTACCTAGAATACCCAAATGCTCTCGGTTTCCAGTCCTTTCTTTTTGTATTGTGAATGTTGCATCAGTGTATTCCCGGTAAACAGCTTTTTTATATTTTGAACCAATGGAGGTCCTTGTTTTATTTAGAAAGACATCTCCTGGGCTTTGAGGAAACAGAAGGATTAGGGGATATAAATCTTGTATTGTGTGTTGCCAAAAATAACAAAGACACAACAGAGAATGTTATAGGATAATACCAACCATAAGCCACTGCACTACAGACTTGATATAGTTCATGTATATCAAGAGGCTCCTGAACAGCTTTAGGATGAAAGGGTTATTTATAAATGAACTTTCTCTATTACATCTTACAATTTTCAAGAAGTCTGCTTACAGTCATTGTGTAGTGCCAGTGATAACAATCAGTCTCAGTCATGTCATAGTCACATGGCTTAATGATAACCATAGTGTAGCTATTGGGGCACATTTACTTACAAATTTGGACATTTCACTAAAAGTGCATTGTCTGTGTATAATGCTGCGTGCGGCGATTGACTAAGATCGTGAACCAGAAATCCTGAATCTGTCGCTTCCCCGCTCAGGTCCGACAGAGTTCACCATCTTTTTTGTGGTGCACCTTTAACATAGGGCGTGCAACACAATTTGAAAGTTGTCGGAGAGTTGTCGGTCAGTCGGACCTTCCGACAGCACGCCCTCTAATCTGTGTTGCATGGAGACCAGCGAAGCTGAGCCTCAAAAGGGTTAGTGTGACACAATAGCAGTGCAGACACTTCTTAAATACCTCTGCAAGCCATTGTAGCCATGAAGAACGTGCACAGTCCGACAAAAGTACAATGTGCGACCCTTAGTAAATGTGCCCCATTGTGATGCACACTGCTATCATGCTATGGTGCAGATTTATCAAGCTGTCTGAAAGTCAGAATATTCTCAGTTGCCCATGGCAAACAATCACAGCTCCCCTTTAAAATATTCATGAGCACTAGTAAAATGAAAGCTGAGCTTTAATTGGTTTGATAATCTGTCCCTATGTGTCCATCCATATTAACCAGGAGAGATTTATATCTCCAAGAAGGAAAAAATGAAAGTTTCACAGAATAGTTAAGAAATAAATTACATTCATATAAAATTATACACAAAGCATTATTCTTGATGTATACATTTCCCTTATAAACATGCCATATTTTATTACCCTCTAAATTTTCAATGACAGGCATATAGTGGGAAGGGAAAGTAATCAGACCCCTTTTAAATTTTCACTCTTTGTTTCATTGCAGCCAATGAAAAGTTAATTTTTTTTTGCTCATTAATGTACACCCTGCAACTTATCTTGACAAAAAAAAAAGAAATGTAGATATATTTGCAAATTCATTAAACTACAAAAACTGAAATATCACAGACCCTTTGCTGTGACACTCCTATTTAACTAACATGCTGTCCATTTCCCTCTGATCTTCCTTGACATGGTCCAGCTGGTCATTGGTATTCAGACCCCTTGCTCAGTATTGAGTAGAAGCAGCTTTTGAGCTAGTACAGACAGGAGTCTTCTTGGGAATGATGCAACATGTTTTTCACACCTGGATTTGGGGATCCTCTGGCATTCTTCCTGGCAGATCCTCTCCAGTTCTCTCTAGTTGGATGATGAACGTTGGTAGAAGCCATTTTCAAGTCTCTCCAGAGATGCTCAATTGGGTTTAGGGCAGGGTTCTGGCTTGGCCAGTCAAGAATGGTCACAGAATTGTTCTGAGGCCACTGCTCAGTTATTTAAGCTTTATGCTTAGGATCATTGTCTTGTTGGCAGGTGAACCTTCAGCCCAGTCTGAGGTCGGGGTAATCTGGAAGAGATTTTCATACGGAATATCTCTGTACTTGGCCACATTTATCTTTCCTTCATTTGCACCCGGACATCCTGTCTGTCTCCATAGCATGATGCTGGAATTGTATTTGGCAGGTGATGAGCAGTGTGTGGTTTTCTCCGTACATACCACTTAAAATTAACACCAGAAAGTTCAATCTTCATGGCTTTTATATGTCTTGCACTTCTGTCGGCAAACTCTGCAATAAATCTTTGACTGGTGGAGGGCTGCAGTGTTAGTTGGCTTTGTGGAACATTCTCCCGTTTTCCTACTGCATCTCTGGAGCTCAGCCACAGTGATCTTGTGGTTCTTTTTTACCTCACTCACCAAGGCTCTTCTCCCATGATTGCTTAGTTCGGCTGGACAGCCAGGTTGAGGAAGAGTTATGGTCGTCCCAAACATCTTTTTAACATTCAAGAACTAAGAAGGCCACTGTGCTCTTAGGAATCTTGAGTGCTGCAGAAATTATTTTGCAAAGTTGGCCAGATGTGTGCCTGGCTGCCATTTTGTCTCTGAGGTCCTTGGTCACAGAGTTGTTCTGAAGCCACTACTTTGTTACTTTAGTTGTATGCTTAGGATCATTGGCATGTTGGAATATAAGAACCAATGTGATGAGCCCACTTGGGCTGAATAACAAAAATGACGTATGGATATTTTTTTAAAGGTGAATTAAGTATCTCTAATATAGAGTAAAACTTGTAATTCACAAGATTTTCTCCGATTGATATTAGTAAATTACTAGTAAATTTCATTGTAGCATGTGCCCAGAAAGTGTTCAGTTTCTTATATTAACGCTAAAAGTTTTAGCCGACATATTTAGGCATATGAACCAGAAAATGCATTGTATATGTTTTCTGGTTCAGAAAATTGTTTCAATCTTTTGCTTAAATATATAGGACGTAGGCTACATTCACATGAACGTTGGGGTACGTATATACGGCCGCCGTACATACATCCCCCATAGGCCGGCAATGGGCGCACGGAGCGGTACAGTGCAGCACACGTGCGGGATATGTCCTAGCTCTCCCCGGATTATTGCACTGTGCGCCATGTATCTCTATGGGGAGGGGCGGGGGCAAGCAGCGCTCACCCCCTCCTTCTCTCCCGGGCCCCGATGTCATGGCAGGCAAACGTTAGTGTGAATGTAGCCTTAGCTGTCCAGTGTCAGGGAGGTTTTCTTCCCAGCACCAGTTAGCATCTTAGTTACCTGGTTACTACGGTAGTGACGTCTCGCCTGCTTCATTGGTAGGTTGGTGAGGACGCCACAAGTAAGAAGCAAGAGAAAGCAATGGACGATGCGAAACGGATGTCACCTGAAACCCCCTTGCTTATACCTCACTTCTGCCTGGTGATGTAACAGATTTTTAACCTTTGGATGAAACAAAGAGGACTGCTTTTATAGGTGAGTGCAGCACCTTTTTGCTTTGTGCTGTAAAAATACTTATGACCATATGATATTTCTTGTTTAATTAATTAACAAAAACAAAAATATCTATATTTCTTTTCTTTTTTTGTCAAGGTCGGGTTCAGAGTGAACATTAATGAAAAAAAAAGAAGAACTTTTTTCATCTTACCAATTGGCTGCAATGAAAAATCTCACTTTCCTTGCTCCCCCGAAGCAGCGCCAGCAGCGTCTTTTTTTTCTTCACTTATTTTTGGCATACGTATGAGGGGGTTATGCACACAAATGGACACTCAAAAATTCTGTACATATGCATTGGATGTCCATGCTACTGATCTTTTATGACCCTAGTAACGCCCCTAACGACTTGTATTCATCATGATGCTTCATTTCAATGCAATTATTAGCTAAGACAAACATCAGGAGGAGTGACTGGTTCTCTTTAAGAATACTAAGGTTTAAGATATGTATAACATATTTGAGAATAGAACATAGAACATGCATTGACTTGATTGTTTTAGTGTTTACTTCTCTGTAGGAAATGACCTGTCATGTAAGCAGGTTATACTAGTTAGATGACATTCATGGCAATTTAATCACAAATTTATTAAAAACAGATTATAGGACAACATATTAATTTATGATGATACAAATATATCTCTATAATCTATGTTCTTGGCAGTAGCAGCTCTTATGAATATTGTATAAAGTCACCTCTCTTCATGGTGTGTGTACATTTCATGCTCCCAGGTTCTGTTTGAAGAATAATCCCATTCAACTTCTTCTGCTGCAATGTAATAGGTGCGTGTATGGAAAAATCCTATCCGAGATATCTGTTTGGTACATGACTTAACCCTGTACTGCTGTCTCATTCCTCCTGTGTAATGGTCTGTGGTCATACATTCAACATGAAAAGTGCCTAAAAAGACAAAAAAAAAACAATTTTTTTGTAATGGGATTATAATGATGTTGAGATTGGGGGGAAACAGAGGCAAGAAGAATGGGTAATGTTATAAAGTTAAATTGGACCATTTGGAACATTGATGTGTATATTACCTCTATGATGTAAAATATCTGCTTTAAAAATACATTTAGTAATGCAAAATTCACTACAATGTCTAACAAAATAATTTAATATTGTGATCATTTTAATATTTCCTGCTCTTACCTTCATTGTCGGGGGTCATCATAACTGAGTAGGAGATGTGTGGAAATAATCCTGCCACATCCCTTGTAGTCCCTCGGATGTCAATGGTATTTCCCGTGAAGTGGATTCCATGCATGTCCACCTCTGTGCCTAGTCCCAGCATGTGCCATCGTATTGATTCTCCCCTACACATGTCTAGCCCGGGCTGGTTCCCATACATATATCCATTGATAGCTGTTTAGAGGGCACAATATTAAAACAAACTTACAAGAACATAATATATCTTGCGCTGGATAGAGTATTTATTTGTATATTTTGTATCTTTATAAAAAAAATTTAAATATTAGTTAGATGTGATTTCTCCTTCTTTACTTTTCATCTAGTGGATCCAGTGTGGATCCAGGACACTAGACCTGACGAAGGCTCATGTACTGAGCCGAAATGCGTAGCACGTATTTGTTTTATATTTCCAATAAAATTCCTTTGAATTATACTACATAAGTGTAGTATCCTGGAACCACTTAGCGCCAGAATATCCCGTATCTTACCTGTTGGGTGCTTCCATCGAATCTCTGCAACTCCGTTGACTGGAACGGGACCTGCGGATTCCAAGGGACCATCGGCCGCCGGTGTGCATATTTCTGCACCTTACATACAGCACGCTAGTTAAGACTACCTCACGAGGTCAGCGCACCTGTCTCTCTTTTGTCTCTTGTCTCCTTTGCACATCCATCCGGTTGCTTTAAGAGACCTTCTGAAGACAGCACCTCTCCAGAACCAATGCCGTTTGCTTTACTATGTTGACATATCCATTAAATAAAAAAAAAATCAAGGTATTTGGGCTTTGGTTGCAAATAACTTTTACTCCGTGAGAAAAACAGCTGAATATTATTGAAACCTCATTGCCTAGGTGTCTCTGACTAGACTCCTCATGCATCTTCTTTGATTCTTGGTTTTTGCTGGAGCAAGTTTCTGCAGATTTACAGTTCAGGCTACAGTCAGTTATCTCTCTGAGATGACTTCTCAGGTGCCAAGTAGAGTGACAGTCCGCCAGGGATGGCTGGAGGGATACCATCAAATCGCTCTATTTGCACCTGCTTATTTAATACACATGTGTCTACTACTAACTTTGTCTTTTTGGCTCCTATGATATTCTAAATTACTCTGCTGAACCTTGACTGTTCTTTTGTCTTACGATTTTGTACTTCATGCCTTATTGTACCTCATGTAATTTGGCTTATTGTTTGTTGCTCTATCTTTCAGCACTGTACACTTATCTGGGGTAGGGACCACAACCCAGTTGTTGCCTGTGATTTAGCACAGGGCTGACAACTAGGCAAGAACAGAGATTTTAGGAAACGCAGGGCTTGCACTTCCCTGTTTTGACGCTTGGACTTTATTAATGCCCTGGATTTTATTGAAGCAAGAGATAGAGGAGGTCTACACATAATATGGATCTGGAGCCAAGAAAATAGGCCAAGTATCAAAATATATAAATATAATGGTGAGTAAGCAAAAATTTATGTTAAGGCCCATGGAAATATTTTTGGTATTTGGTTTTAAGGGGGGTATCTAAATGAGGATACAAAAGCTTGCTTCCTTTATGATCCATTGCTATTTTAGTTTAAAAGCTGCATGTTAGTTTCACATCTGCACTAGTGGTTCCATTAGGATCCCCCCTAAATCTTGCATGAAAAAGCAAATCTTGCTATAAATTAATAAAAATGATATAATAGTTTATAGCTGAATAGTACATCTAAGTAAATACTCACAGTGCATCATGTTGGATTCCTGAAAATCTGGATCTTCTGGGTTTACAGTATTGGGGTTTTTTGTAAATTGTGCTATATTTTCTGCCAGGTACCAGCTTTTATTTTCATCAAATACATTAGGCATCATGAAATAATTGTGAGCAACTCCTCTCTGCAACCACATGAAATTATTTTACAATCACATCAAATACTTTTCTATAGAGCCAAATACATTTTTCTTTCATACCAAATGCCAAAACCCAGAATTGGCACCATCCCCTAACAACTGTACTATATGGATAAACTGGTTTCCTAATCACAAAAAGTTCAGAAGATAAAGATAATAAAGGATATATGTATACTGTATTAAAATATGTAACAAAAAAGTAATAAAACTAATACTAACCTGTTTGTCATTAATTAAATGCTTACAGACCAACAGAGGACCCACCAATCCAGAATTTGTATCCCTGACCACATCAACGGCAGAGTAGTACAGCCATGGTAAGCAGTTTAGGTCTTCCATAGTTGATCCCACACTGTCTGGTACTTCCCACTCATATGTGAATATTTCTCCAGGGACTACATGGGAAGACTGTGTTTCTGTATTATTATGGAAAAAATAAGAACATTTTCTTATTTTCAATTAATATTTAATCTACATATTAAGCTGAATAAGTTCTCTAGGAATAAACCTTGATGGCCTATCTGCAGGGCATGTTCATTCTACAATGTGATTGGAGTGGTGGTCAGCAGTGGACCCCTGCTGATTACTCATTGATCATCTATTTGGCAATAAATTTTAATTACTAGAAAACCTCTAAAAGTCTTTAAGGGGTTTCTTATTGACAAAAAAAATAGTGATCCAGGACCCGTTCCCAACACTGCTCTGTTGGTCTTCATTAACTGGTTATTGCTTTAACCAATGACTGACTAAAGAGCAATGCTTTTTTTTAGCAGTCCCTTACTCTTGTTCTCTGTCATTTCTCTCTAAGTGTAGTTCTGCTGGACTTGGATATCACATGGGTGCAGGGACAGATTTACATATATTGCAACCCATGTCATTGCTTGGGGCCTAGATGACAGGGACACTGACATCCTCAGTCTAGATGCTCTCAACAAACTTACCTGTATGCTACACAGACACATTACACATTGTGAGAGGGTTTATGATGCGGCTACTTTAACTATTTCAGCAAAAAACGTTCACCAGTAGGCAAAACTGCCTTTCTTTGTACCTTCAGCTACATTTGCTGTGTTGTAGGAAGCTCCTTCCATGGATTTGGCATAGCTCACCCCATGAGCCTGGATGCTGTATGGGCGTCTTGCTTTGTTCTTAAAAGTGATCTTGATGATGTCTCCTGTTTGGGCCAAAATTACTGGTCCTGAAACATAAGATAGGAAAAGGAACAGATTTATTTCACTAATCTTTATAGTGGATACACGTTCTGCAGCGTGCTACAGAGAACGTTCACTCAAAGAGTTGTTGTTATACACTGTTCCTTTGTACAAAAATATAAGCAGATACTAAGACCTGCAAACAGCTAACAGGACAAGAGTGTGCAATGGCCAAATATACAGAATAAAAAAATATCCTACTACTATATACTATTAAAGGAACATAATAATAATCATTTTTTAATGCATGGTCTCAAATCAATTACCAAGTATTCCAAGATGTTCTTCTTCCTTGGATCTTTCCTTCTTCTTTGTGAAGGTTGAATCTGTGTAACCCACATACACTGCTTTCTTATATGAGCTTCCAATTCTGTTATCACTTTGTTCAAAAAATGGTGCCGATTCACTGTAAATTGTGAGGTAGATCTTTTATCTATATGACAATATTATAGCTGCTGTCATCTATACAAAACATTTAGAGGGGGACATTTGTCAAGGCTTGTGCTCCAGAATTCTGGTGAACAAGCCCTGAAAAAGGCATACAAGCAGGAATTTCATGTCTTTCCTCTGCTATGCCGCCTCCACACCAAGTGAACATGGAGGAGCATGAATGGGGGCATAGCTGGCAGTGTAGCGGGCTGGCGTTCCTGCTGCGCTGGCATACTAGCTATAGCCTGCACTCATTTAGGCCAATCCTGACCTAGAACTGCCTGCAGCACAACCACTGGCGGTTTATCAGGAGGAAAGTGATTGCATCATACAGTGAAGGAAATAGTTTTTCAATCCCTTGCTAATTTTGCCCCATGAAATGAACTGCCTGTAATTTTAAGGGTAGTTTTTTCACATTGAGAGAATATCAAAAATAAAATCCAGAACATTACATTGTATAAATTAAATAAATTTACAGCACAGACCAAAAGTTTGGACACACCTTTTTATTCAAAGAATTTTCTGTATTTTGATGATAAAAATTGATGATTCACACTAAGGGCATCAAAATATCAATTAACACATTCGGAATTATATACTTAACAAAAAAGTGTGAAACAACTGAAAATATATTCTAGGCTCTTCAAAGTAGCCACCTTTTGCTTTGATTACCAACAGTCTTGAAGGAGTTCCCAGAGATGCTTAGCACTTGTTGGCCCCTTTGCCTTCACTCTGCGGTCCAGCTCACCCCAAACCATCTCAATTGGGTTCAGGTCTAGTGACTGTGGAGACCAGGTCGTAGCACCTCATCACTCTCCTTCTTGGTCAAATATCCATACACAGCCAGGAGGTGTGTTTGGGGTCATTGTCCTGTTGAAAAATAAATGATGGTTCAACTAAATGCAAACCGGATGGAATAGCTTCTGCTGCAAGATGCTGTGGTAACCATGCTGGTTCAGTATGCCTTCAATTTTGAATAAATTCCTACAGTGTCACCAGCAAAGCACCCCCACACCATCACACCTCCTCCTCCATGCTTCACGGTGAGAAACAGACATGTACAGTCCATTCGTTAACCTTTTTTGTGTCACACAAAGACACGGTGGAAGATCTCAAATTTGGACTCATCAGACCAAAGCACAGACTTTCACTAGTCTAATGTCCATTTGTTGTCTTCTTCAGCCCAAAGAAGTCTCTAGTGCATGTTGCCTGTCCTTAGCAGTGGTTTCCTAGCACTTTACCATGAAGGCTGCTGCACACAGTCTCCTCTTACCAGTTGCTGTAGAGATGTGTCTGCTGCTAGACCTCTGTGTTTTTCTTTATTAAGCTGCTTTTTTCTAGCCATAATACAAATTCAGTCTATTCAGTAGGACTTTCAGCTGTGTTTCCACTTGACGTCTGCACAACACAACTGATGTTTCCAACCCCATTTATAAGGCAAGAAATCCCACTTATTAAACCTGACAGGGCACACCTGTGATGTAAAAACCTTTTCAGGTGACTACCTCTTGAAGCTCATCAAGAGAATGCCAAGAGTGTGCAAAGCAGTAATCAAAGCAAAAGGTGGGCACTTTGAAGAACCTAGAATATAAGACATATTTTCATTTCTTTCACACTTTGTTAAGTATATAATTTCACATGTGTTAATTCATAGTTTTGATGCATTCAATGTGAATCTACAATTTTTATAGTCATGAAAATGCAGAAAACTCTTTGAATGAGGTGTGTCCAAACTTTTAGTCTGTATTGTAGATACTGTTAGATGTCCCCTCTTCTTTAAGCTTCGTATGCACTTATTTAATGTTATTTGCTTGAAGAACCAACAAGCCATATCTTCAATGAGTTGAATATATATATATATATATATATATATATATATATATATATATATATATATATATATAATCAATTGGTATATGGGGTGCTCCAATATTGACAAACAGCATCCAGTTATGGCATAGAAAAAAGAGGAAAAGAGAGTGGCACTCACCAATCTTGCAATATAGTAATTGCTTCTTTAATTTCGTAGAATAAAGTGCATACCCACAAACAGCTGACTGTTGACTGCGTTTCTTCCAGAGGGGGTCCTATTCAGAAACCTGCTATGGGGCCCAGCATCTCCTAGTTATATCGCCTGTATATAAGGCACTGTCTTTAATGATTAATATTGTCTAACTGGTCTGTAGGAGCCATAACTCTTAATGGTTGGTAATGATTAATTACCGTATATACTGGAGTATACTTGAGTCAATAAAAAAAATAACACTGAACTCACCTTTCCAAGGCCCCTACAGGTCCTCTTCTTGCTTCGGATGCTCTGGTGCCTCTTTGGGACCTTCGGGTCCTCTTTGGGTCCTTCTGCTCCTCTTCAGCTCCTCTTTAGGTCGTTTGGCACTTCTTCAGGTCCCCTCGCAATGTTGGCGGCTCACAAACAATGACGTTACAATGTCTGTACCACCAAGCAATGGACCTATATTTACCATATATGACTTGTGTTACCTTTCAGGATCATCTAACTTTTTCCCAGTAAACTGATTCACAGATGTTGAACCATAGTTCCAGATTATCTCTTCAGCAGCAATATAATATTCTCTCGTCTTTGATCCAAACTTATACGAACTCTTGGATTTTTTTGTGCAGTTCTTTACTTCATAAATTGCCTGCATACCACCTATAAAACATAAGGGTACTGGCTAAACAGGAAAACTACACAACCGTTTCAAATCAATTGAACAGAGATTTGGGCGGTTTAAAAAATTTCCAAATGATTTACCTTCTAGGTGATCATTGACCTGACAGCTGAGGAGCCATTTCCCAGGGTTTTTGGTTTCCATTATAGCTTCAATCATTGTTGATGGGAACAGACTAACAGTATCAACACGAAACCCCTGATGAGTTAACACCTGACCATGGAAGTATGCCGAATGAATATCTACTTCATTCCCCATTCCAAACATATACCACTTGACCTTTGTATTATCACACATGGAGAGGCCTGGAAGGTTCCCATACAAATAACCATTGATAGCTGTAACACAGAAAGAAATGACTTAAATGGATAAGAATGTAGTGGATATAATCTGTTCTCATAAGAATCATGTATAGTAGAGAAATACATTTGGTTGCTTTACTCAGTATTTTGCTAATTTTGTTCTCTCAACTAATCACAGCACAACTACTGGGTAGCTACGTATAGACTAATAAAGGATAAACATCTATAGAGAAGGGAAGGGGGAGCAGACAAGATCTGATTCAAAACAGTTATGTCTCCACCCACTGGCACAGGGAGAACTGAAAATCACAAGTATAGTCTGCATAGGGAAAAACTGCTAAAAAGTTGTGAATATGACTCATCTAATGTGCAGAAGCTTTGCTACTCCTCATTTACATTTATAAAACTACTGATTTATACAGTGTTTGTTGAAAGGTTAGGTGTACTATAGTGACTATACAGTGACATACAGTAAGTAAAGTATAATAGACTTACAATGCATTTTATTGCTTTCCTGAAAGTCTTCATCTTCTTTATCAATGGATTCAGGTTCAGTGCAGTACGTGTTAATATTTTCATCCAGATACCAGCTGAGATTTTCATCCACCACTGAGAACATTAAAATGAACTCTTCATACTGTTTCTTCTCTATTTCTTCTATTTTACCTTTTAAAAAAGGGAAGAAAGACATTTAAACTTTTGTGCTGTCAATTTCCATTGTACGTTATACAGTGACATAAATAGTGGTAAAACTGGTGAAGTTAGAATAGTTTTCACTGCTCACCTTTTTTACAGATGATTATAGGTCCAACAAGTCCAGAGTAGACATCTTTAGGACCATTTACATGTGAGTGATAAATCCTGGTCACACAGTCTACATCTCTTGCCGATGGACCGTGATCTTCTACAACATCCCATATGTAAGTTTGTGACTGGCCAGGCTCTACGGCATCATCTGTTTTCTGTGTTTTGTAAGTATGGTCAGGGTATAAAGCTCCTGTAGACAAAACATACGCTCAATTATAAGTTCTCTATTGACTATATTGAAGGTAATGTTGGATTCAGCATTTTCAAATACAATTTTCAAGACACTGCTCATATAGCTGGCACACATTTATCAAGATCGTACTGTGTGGAAAATGTCAAGTCTAAGGATTTTTGGCAGGGTCAGGTACAATGACTTTTTAATTTACTCTGACCTGCACTTTGTCCTTTGTGCCTCATGTTCAGTCAGTTGCCAAATCCTTCTATATGCAAGTAAAATTCATATCTGACTTAACTAACACTGCTAAACACTAATGAAGGTCCTAAGCTCTCCACCATATTGTCTTATCACGATAATCTAACGCTGTGACCTACAATACTGATCTTCTTAATTAAAGGGGTTGTCCACTTTTAGCAAATAATTGATATTGTTTGTGTAATGAAAAGTTATACAGTATTCCAACATACTTTTTTATGAATTCCTAACACTTTACTATATCTCTGTTTGCTGTCATTCTATATAAAGCTTCTAAATGTATAGAAATATGTCTATGGTCATGTGATGGACAGGCATGAACCATCAGTATCTGATAACTCTCTGTGATAATAACATCTTGTGCACCTGCATGTCCATCTCAAGACCATGGACACATTTATTTACTCTCGGTGTAAACAATATTAGAAAATGTATAACTTTTTGTTACACAAACAATATCAATTATTTGCTGAAAGTGAACAACCCCTTTAAATCTTCTCACTTTTAACTGTAAGACTCTGCCTGACTCACTACCCTGGATTTCTCATGTTCAAAAGTGCTGAAAGATTCTTTATCACATAAAAACAAATGGCTTTAGTCATATTACTATAGTCCCTGTTCCACATCCCAGCCAACTTCGTCATTTACATCATCAAGGAGTGGTGATCCACTGGTTCCACTTGCCATGTTGCCAGTCACACTGCCTGGTGATGAGTTTGTGAAACTTTATTTATATTTCTCTTGACAAAATAAGGGGCTGGTCCTTTGCTCAAAATTGAGTACATGGTACAAATATCTATAGTTCTACTGTTCCTTTGGTCAGATAAATTAAATTTTAGCTTTACTGCTGGTCAGATGTATCTTAGCAGTTTTTCCTTATTTATATGTAACATCCCCCACTGGGGCCTAGCCTTTTCTTGGGGCCTGGAGTCAGCCGGGGCCCGCAGTACCTGAGTGGCTGGCGGTTGCGGCCTAGGCACGCTAGTGTCACGGTGCTTGGTATGGGGAACCGGAGGGCTGTCCTACAGCCTGGCAGGTCTCCAGCAGGGTGGTGTTGGCAAGAAATGATGAGGGAGAGGCTGCTATAGCGGATCTCCCTGGGGCAACCCTTTGGTGTCTAGAGTATGAGTCTCTGTGTGGTGGACAGGGTGCCGTGATGGTGACAGCCGTAGTAGCAGGGACCAGACGGAGGCAGAGGTTGAACAAAAACAACTGACAGTTCTTTATTGGAACCGACAGGAACCGCAGCAACGTGCCTTTAACAGAATGGTGGAGTGCTGAGTTGCAGTTGGATGGAGCCACAGGAGGTAGATCACCAGCCTGGATGCAAGGGCAGGCTTGGATGTAGCTGTGTCCTAGTAGGATGCTTCAGCTTGTCCTGGAGTGCTTCAGGTATCACCCTTAAAGGTAGGATGATACCCCTTTCCTCACTATACTAGCTATTAGCTCCACTCTTCAGGCAGGGGCTAGGCTCACCTGCTCTTGGTCTGGTGTGCTAGCTGCACAGACTCTTCAGAGTCTCTTACTGAATTAATTCCAGTCTGCTTCTGAGCTACTGCTCAGCTAACTACTCTCTGCTCTCTTCCGAGAGAGAACCAACTGCCTCTTCTGGAAGTTTCCTGACAAGGTCTTGTAACTCCCCTGGTCAGGTGGTGGCTGCTCCTCCAATTACATCTCAGCTTACATTTCAGCTCACAGAGACAAAGTATAACACCTGTGATTGGATGACACATCTTACATCACATAAAACAATTAACTCCTGCCTTGCCCGGCAGGATATACTACTGCAATGTTCCCCTGGATCCTATAAGGACTATGTAGTGTGATGTAGTGACATGCTGTGGGGCTGACTAGACCCTACACAGGCTGCAAGCTACATGGTGGGACGTATTCGCAAACACAGCTCTGCCTTGCATCGGCGAGGGTGTTGCATACCCCCGGGGCAATTGAAAGAGCCGCCCTCGGCTCGACTACGAATTGATTGGGGCGCAGAGGTAGATAGGGGCACTTCTGTGGAGTGCAGGCTACATGATCTGTAGGGACAAACCACCCATGGTCCTGGAGACAGGCACCTGGGTTGGTGTCGGACTAAGACAACGACATGTAAATGCGAAGTATGACAGTTGGTCACTAACGCCATTAAACCAAACTGTACAGTAGGAAAGGTGTGGTGTCATGTACTGTAATCCACTCCTTGCACCAGGGCCTGTATATTTGTTATATAAACGCTTCTTCCCTGGCGACAAATATAGTATGTATATGCATTACATTGGCATATGTGACACAATTAAACATTATACAAATGTATAAGTACCTGCCGACTGAAATTCTTACCCTTGTATGAGGGGCATCCAGGTGCTAACTCTGTAACACCCCCGGTCCCCTAAGGACCCGCAGTTTACGGACTACCCCCACTTACAAACTTCGGTTTGAGGCATAAGATAGCGGTCAGGGTTTTACATATTGGACGGTCTGACACAGCCACACTACAATCTGAAAAGCCTATAAAAGGTTAGTGCAAACTACTGGCATAAATTGACAGTGTGCAAACATTTGGTAAACTCACATTGGCTTAGGAGCCCAATTGGTACACATCTTATAACATAACGTTGCAAACGTTACAGGAGGTAGGCTACTCAGGGTAGCAGAATAAAATGTCTCTTTACCTGGAAAGGAAAAGGCATAAAAGTGCATGCAGAATGTCCATACCTAGAAGGAAGGCATTAAGTGCAATATAATAAGTCAATAAAGTAGCAACTTTTCCTTGGAGTTGGCAAAAGTCTCACAGAAGGTCTTTAATAGCAAAGTCCATCTTCTGGGTACAGCCCTTGATGTGGGGAAAAGTGCAATAAAAGAAGCAAAGGGTCTCCTCTATGTGTAGAGGGACAGAGTCCTTTGAAGGAATCTCTGCGGTGGCAGAGGAAGGGGTGCTATCATAGCACATTACAATGGGCAGTTCAAGGAGAGTCTCTTGACTGAGATAAATAAGGGTGAGAGTCTCAGGAAAGTCTCTGGCTCTATAGGGATAGCGGAAATAATATTTACATATGTACACAGTATTCACAGTACCTGAAGTGGGCTACAGCCCATCAAGGGTTCCATCCTTCTTCTTCACAAGGACTCTCCCGGATAACGTTGGCTGTCTTCATCTCTTGTACCAGCTTTTTCACCTCTTGGTAGCGGGCTGGAGGTATGGGCCGGTATCGCTCCTTGATAGGGGGATGAGAGCCAGTAGGGATGGTATGTTGGATCAGGGTAGTCTGCCCAAAATCCAGTGGGTGTTTGCTGAAGGCCTGGTGGTGCTTCATAACGACATCCAGGACACCTTGTACTTGGTCTGCAGGAGTAAAATCGTCGTCTCCAATATTGAGCTCAAGCCACCAGGATTGCTCGGCAGGCTCACCTTCAGCACTTTGCTTCAGTTCCAACTGTTGGGAGGCAGACAGAGAGGTTTCCACCAAGTCTTCAGGATGGACGCTGAAGAGAGTGGCTACGGCTTGGTACTTTCTCAGATCCACTGGGGAGTCTCCCACATTTAGTAGTCGAATGGGTACTTGTCCTAGGGATACAGTGACTAGGCTCCTGGCGGCTAGAATGGGCAGGTCTTCATCAGCTGGTAGAGGTTCTACTATCGCCTGCTAGTCTTGACCTTGGACGCCCATGCAGGCTCGACACCATACTAACGTCTCAGTCCCAGGTTGAAGGCGGACAGGTTAGGGATCCTTGATCCGGGCTCTGCAGATTTCTCCATTAGGGCCAGCAAACTTCTGTTGCGCCGCTAGAACCTGCATAGTCTCCTGAATTACCTTCCGGGAACCGTTGGGCACTGTTGGCAGGGAGTCGTGGAGAGCCTTCAGCACTTCAGGGTAGCAGTTGCGGAGGACATTGGTACCCAGTACCAGGGAGAAGTTACCGTTTTCGGGCACTCGTGTCACCACTACGTCCCTGTCTGGTTAACTCAGTGTCTCCAATGGTTAGCGTGGGCTCCCAGTAGCCGCGGATGGGTACGGGTTCTCCGTTCGTAACAATAATGTTCAAGTAAGCCTTGGGAGGCTGGACTAAGGATGCTCCTCCTCGGCATTTCTCGAAGGCAGCACTCCGGAGGGTGGTCACTTGAGAGCCGGTATCAATTAAGGCCGGTAGGGTAACTGTGTTGATGGTTACATGAACCATGGGGCGAGTCCCCACGAACCTGGGCATCCAGTTAGCATCTCGGGTACTTACAGGTTCTTCCCTTGGAGGTCGTCCCTTAGCTCCAAGGGTTTGTCGTTTAACTGACGACATCCATCCTCTTCATGCCCATATTTATGGCAGTAGCTGCACCGCTGGCGGGGTTTCTTCTGACTCCAGGTACTTAACGACTTCGCTTCTCTTGGGCGCTGTTTGGCCGGAGAGTCACGAGGGGTAGCTGACCGTACAGAGTTCTCTGAAGGTTTCTTCCTCATAGCGGAGACAGTCACTTCCAACTGGGTCAACCGATCGAGAATTTTATGCAGGGTGTCCGCCAGATTAGGGACCTGTCCTGCTAAGCCAGCAACTTCCGTAGCCGCAGGAGTAGGTGATGTCGACTGCGTTGGATGGCAAGCTAGAGCAGATTCCTCCATTTCCATGGATTCCGGCTCTTTCTGCGGTCCAGTAGGCGGTCGGTCCCCTAATATGTCAATGGCAATTTCCTTAAACTCAAGAAGGGAGGCCTGGGCATGTTGAGAAGAGATGATCTTTAGTTGACACCTTTGATTTCTATCAACAAATCCATTAATGAATTGTTCCCTCAGGGTTTGGTCAGAGGTTTCAGCATCTTTGGGATCAAGACGGGTTATGGCCTTCCATGTCTCCTGTAGGGAGAGGGCAAAGTCTCGGAGGGACTCTTGGGGCTTCTGTCTTTTCCCGAAGAATTGCTGCTTCAACTCTGAGGCAGTACACTTGTCAAAGGTGTTGCGCAGCCTATCAAGAATTTGGACAACATTCTGACACTGTTCTTGGGGCCAAGACTTGACTTCCCGGAGAGCGGGTCCTTTCAACTGCCCGGTTAGGAAGCCCACTTTCTGTTCCTCTGTGAACGGGTAGAGGGCGAAGGTGGCTAACAACTTGTCTCTGAATTCAGGGAGAGTGTGTGATTCTCCCTCGTAGTGGGGTAACCAGGGGGCCTCCAGATAGTAGGGCATAGTCAGAGGCATCATGGTGGGGGTCCCAGGGACACTAGCTGTAGCAGGGCTGAAGGGACTCTCTGGAGGACTTAACATGCTCCGGCACCCTGAAGAGGGACCAGGGGACGGGACCTGCTCCAGTCCCGTATCTTCGTCCTGGGCGGACATGACTGGCCTAGCTGAGGGAAGTCTGTAGGGTTACACAATGTCCGTTGCTATGGGCGATGGCTAGAATGGGACGTGGGCACTTTAAGACACAGTCACTATTCCCTGGGAGGTGAGCCAATAACCTAGCGTCGGAAAAAATCTCTACCCCCCTTTAACTTCCCAAGCGGTACTCACTCAGGATCAGCCGCGGTGACAGGACAGCTCCAGTGCATGAAGGACTCCGTTCCCGATGTCCAGCAGGCAGCAGGGGCTCGGTGATGCTCAGCGGTGTTCTCCTCCAGTCGCAGGACACGTGCGCCGGAACTCCGGATGAGGCGCACACTGCTGGCAGGCTTCAGGCGCGGCCTGCGCCGAAATCCAAGATGGCCGATTAACCCTCTTCGTTGCCGGCCGCACACGCTCCAGCTCCTCCTCCACGGTACTTCGCGCCACTCGCGCAGGGGGCGCAGCCTAGTGACGACTCTGGAGTTCCCGCCAGTGAGGATTTGGTGGGCTGGAAATACTTGCTGCGCCACACGTCTCTGAGGTAAATGCTTAAGGCGCAGCAGCGCCGGATGTAGCAGAGCTGACAAAGTTCTTTGCAGGGTTTAACCTCTTGAGTGCTGGAGCGGAGCTCAACAGCACGTGGCAGCAATATAACACAGTTCAACGTAGTAAGGCACACAATCACTTGGGCCTAAACCCGGATGGCAGCAGGGTTAGGCAGCACAGTCTTTGTAATAAAGTACAGTCTATAGTGCCAGAATAAGGCACAGAAGTATATATTCTGTGGTTCGTGACGCCACTAGTAACATCCCCCACCGGGGCCTAGCCTTTTCTTGGGGCCTGGAGTCAGCCGGGGCCCGCAGTACCTGAGTGGCTGGCGGTTGCGGCCTAGGCTCGCTAGTGTCACGGTGCTTGGTATGGGGAACCGGAGGGCTGTCCTACAGCCTGGCAGGTCTCCAGCAGGGTGGTGTTGGCAAGAAATGATGAGGGAGAGGCTGCTATATTTATATTTGTCCGACTACTTTTGAGGCTTGTAGATAAATGGCTGCACTAAACTGGATATTCTTTGTTCAGCCCCTTGCACTATACCTGAAAGTCTACTCTTCAGTTGTATCTCATTTGTATTATTTCAGATACAATATGGTGGCATACAGATCCCAAATCATCAAGACTATTTCACTATTCTAATATTTCTGGACCTAATTATGCTTGGCAGCAGAGATGATGCCCTGTACTACAACAGGTGAGTACAGAAGTAACCTTGTTTCTATTAAAAGGGGTCTCCGAAACTTTTCAAAAACGTCTATATGGCCGGGAGGGGGCTGCTACAAAAATAAACCTGTACCCACCATATCTCAGCCCCTAATACAGCGTTGGGAATAGGGATGGTTGGGCGTGGCCAGCCACCTTGACCAGAAGCGGATGTCAGCACAGGGGAACGGACAGTGGCGCGGGACACTGGGAGGTACCAAGGAGCTAAGTGAAGGTTTAATTTTTTTAAGCAGCTCCCAACCACATAGCAGATTTTTAAAGTGTTGGACAACCCCTTTAAAGGCGGACAACCCATCTAACTTCTTCAATAGTTTTTTAACAACCTAGTACCGTTTAACTAGTTTCCAGTTTCAAATCTTTAAAATCAAAGGAGGGCATTTATCAAACTTTTTTGCACCCTTGTTGCAAACGACTTTTTGGTGCCATTTTGTAAAGTTAACCATGTTGTTTTTTTTAATTAAATATAACTGGGGAAAATACCCACATAAATAGACACAAATAAGCACCAGACCAAAGAAAACTATGATAAAAGTCCCCCCAAAGTATTTTACCTTCACTTTCTTTTGTGTATTGCACCCCGTGTGGGTGTAATGAATAAGGTCTTGATGCAAGGTTCTTAAGATGAATAATAATTGTGTCACCGACTTCGGCTCTCATGATTGGGCCCAAAAATCCCAGCCAGTCTGGTTTCTTGATTTCTTCAGTGTACAAATCATTGGTGTATTGAAAGTACATAGCCTTTTTGTAGATTCTGCCTATTCTATCATACGAAGGTTGTAGAAAAGTTCTTGCATGCCTGGAAAAAAGAAGATGCCAATTCGTTACTATACGCACAATGAATTATTTACCTACACACATAAATAATACATTCCTATGGAATCATTCACCACCTGGACTATTGCAGCCACAAAACAAAAACTTTTTTCTTTATATGTGATGATATAATGCAACACAAAGGTTTACCAGGTATTGTGTATGTATAAAGTTTATGTGAAGTGTAAATAAGATGCTCGCTTTTGCAAATTTTAGCAAATTATAAAATACTAAAATTGCAAGGATAGCCGCAGGTCTGTTGTATATCTCTACCAGATTTGCACATCTAAGTCAGGGTTTTTTTTTTAAAATACTACAAAAAGGAGATATTCCAATACAAAGGCAAAGCCAGATTCTTTTCACAAGAGAATACAAATCTAAGGATAAAACGTACAAGGGATAGGGCAATAAACAAGAACGGCCCCAGTCTCTAATATATAATTGCATACCACAACCATCTTAATTTTGAAATCCAAGACTTGCAGGAAGAGAGAGTATATCACACCTCCATTTTTAGCTATACCCTTGTACATTTATATTTTATCCCGAATCATTACGAATCTGAGATTTATGAAAGAAAATATGTATCACAACTTCATTATTAGCTAAGCCCTTGTATATTTATATTTTATCTCAAATCATTACAGGGAGAAAATATAACCTGTTTCTTCATCTTTCCTTCCCACCCACTCCCACCCTCTCCCTCCGACACAGGGGAGGAGGGAAAAAAGGGGAACAAATGAGGGGGGTACTCAACAGTACCAAGAAACCACAGTTTAAAGCCATACCAACCAGATTTTATTCCATTTTCGCTCCTTTTGAATTATTTTAAATCTATACTTTTTGAATTCTTTAATTTGCTGAGATAGTCTCTTTCGGGGTAACATTTGAACAGATTTTCCGAACTATGACAGTCAATGCCAAGTTCATTAATCTTATAATCAAACAGCTGTACAAATTATCTATTGTTGAGTCTTCCACCAACCTAAAAAGTGCTGTTGTCATTAGTAAGGGGAGGTCGGTCTTAATAATCTCGTCAGTTCTACCAAATACTTACCTCCAAAAATGGACAACCCCAAACCATATGCAGAAAATCTGCTTCAAGCAATTGGTATTTCCAGCACTTTGATTCCTCCTGCAGCTTCATTTTACATAATACCTTCAGTGTATAGTATACCTGATGCAGGATATTAAAGTGAATTAATCTGTGACTGCAGTTCAAGGAACATTTCTTTGTGTTTCTGTGATTTTTTTCCATTTTTCTTTACTCAGTGACCCTTTCCACTTATTTTTAGAATTGCTTATCATATTCAGCGGGTAACTATTCCTTAGTTATACATTTTTTATATTATTCTACTTTTATTCCCCACCATCTTGACAAAAGATATAAAGTCATGTGATTCCAACTTCATTTCTATATGATGTACATTGTGTCTCAATCCACCATCTTAATTCCATATAACCATTGCATCAAGGAAAATGATATAAATTGTCCTTCTGACATTATTTGTGATATATACCTAATGCCTAAATCCCACCAAAATTCCTATCAGGTAACTCCATTACACCAGTCAGATTTGAATTAAACCAAAGAGGAGTATAGTATAAGTAACCCTGCACTCCCATTATTTTTTTAGAAGCTTTTTTTTAGAACCAAAACAATTGTACCTCTTCCTCAATCTGAATCTGATCCTTAAGGATACAAATCCAATTTCAATTTCGTTTGAAACAATGAACGAAGGATTTCAAAATAATCATAACCGGAGTATGATCCGACAAAGTAATATTTTCATATACCATTTTACAAATCAAATTAAAAAGGCCAGGTTAGACAGGTATAGGTCGATTCGAGACAGTCTCCAATACGAACGACTCATACAGGAAAAACCTTTTCGGTTACCATACAATTTCAGACAGACATCAATCCAACCTAAGTCCTCACAAAGACAGAACAATCTTCCATTCGGCCTATGTTCCGGTGCTGCTGTCTCAGCCAACCTAAACCTGTCTATTACTGCATCCATCCCTAGATTGAAATCCCTCATTATCATAAGGGGACAGTGATCCCAAGGTACTATAAAATTCATTAAAGTATAAATCACCTCTAATGAAGCCGGAGGAGGAATATAAACAAAGGCTAGAATAACTTCAAGGCCCTTCAGTAATCCATGCAGAAAGACAAACTTGCCTTCTTGATCAATCAGGGCATCTTTCACTTCAAAGTCAATGGGGCACATGTATCATAGTTTTGTCTCTCTGAGGTGAATTTTAGAGACTTTTGGCGGATCTTTTTTGCACCTTATTAGAGATGAGCGAGCACTAAAATGCTCGGGTACTCGTTATTCGAGACGAACTTTTCCCGATGCTCGAGTGCTCGTCTCGAATAACGAGCCCCATTGAAGTCAATGGGAGACTGGAGCATTTTTCAAGGGGACCAAGGCTCTGCACAGGGAAGCTTGGCCAAACACCTGGGAACCTCAGAAAAGGATGGAAACGCCACGGAAATGGACAGGAAACAGCAGGGGCAGCATGCATGGATGCCTCTGAGGCTGCTTAATCGCACCATTATACCAAAATTATGGGCAACAGCATGGCCATGACAGAGTGACAGAATGAAGCTAGATAGCATCTAAAACATCCAATAATTGACCCTGACACTATAGGGGACGGCATGCAGAGGCAGCGGCAGCAGGCTAGAGAGTGTCATGGCGACATACCCTAAATGGACTCAGGCTTCAAACCAATGGGTGGCAGAGAGGAACCAAAGGAGGTGAGCAAGAAGCGCTCAAATAATATCGGTACATGATAAAAGTTTGCCAGTATATTTTGTGGATTACACAGCAGGGTGGCGACAAAGTTAACATGGAAGCCATGAAAACAACCCAAAATTCTGCCTGACACAGCTCGTTTGATAAGGGGACCATATATGGAGGCAGTGAACTAGTAGTAGATTAAAGGTGCTGCAGTTAAAACTATGTTAGTTGGATCTTGGCATGGAGCTGGCGCTCCGCTGCCAGGCGAGCTTTCGCCAATCCAAGCCCCTGTCTCTAGGCTACTCCCCAAACAGCACTTCTAAGAACCTTTTGTATAAGATCAAGTGTAGTAGCGTTCTTATAAGTTTAGGATATGGCGGGTGAGGGGAATGTAAACAGATGCGCAAGAAGCGCTGAAATAATATCGGTAAATGATAAAAGTTTGCCAGTATATTTTGTGGATTACACAGCAGGGTGGCGACAAAGTTAACAAGTTTGATGTGGAAGCCATGAAAACAACCCAAAATTCTGCCTGACACAGCTCGTTTGATAAGGGGACCATATATGGAGGCAGTGAACTAGTAGTAGATTAAAGGTGCTGCAGTTAAAACTATGTTAGTTGGATCTTGGGATGGAGCTGGCGCTCCGCTTCCAGGCGAGCTTTCGCCAATCCAAGCCCCTGTCTCTAGGCTACTCCCCAAACAGCACTTCTAAGAACCTTTTGTATAAGATCAAGTGTAGTAGCGTTCTTATAAGTTTGGGATATGGCGGGTGAGGGGAATGTAAACAGATGCGCAAGAAGCGCTGAAATAATATCGGTAAATGATAAAAGTTTGCCAGTATATTTTGGGGATTACACAGCAGGGTGGCGACAAAGTTAACAAGTTTGATGTGGAATGCCCTGTAATAGCTCTTGGGCGGTGTGCCTTTTATCGCCTAGGCTCAGCAATTTGAGCACCGCCTGCTGTTGCTTAGCGACGGCACTGCTGCTGTGTCTAGAGCTACCGACTGATGGCGCTATGGCCACGGATGGTAATTCGGAGGAGGAGGAGGTGGAGGAGGGGTGGGAGGAGGAGGAGGTATAGTAGGCCTTTGAGACCTGGACCGAGGTAGGCCCCGCAATCCTCTGCGTCGGCAGTATATGACCAGCCCCAGGGTCAGACTCGGTCCCAGCCTGCACCAAGTTAAGTGTAGTAGCGTTCTTATAAGTTTGGGATATGGCGGGTGAGGGGAATGTAAACAGATGCGCAAGAAGCGCTGAAATAATATCCCTAAATGGTAAAAGTTTGCCAGTATATTTTGTGGATAACACAGCAGGGTGGCGACAAAGTTAACAACTTTGATGTGGAATCCATGAAAACAACCCAAATTTCTGCCTGACACACCTCGTTTGATAAGGGGACGATGTATGGAGGCAGCTATATGGACGACTTTTGGAGGTAGCAATGGAGACAACGTGTGGAGGCTGCTATGGAGACAATTTAATTTGGATAGTGCCTGTATGTGGCAGTCCAAAAAAGTTTTCAAACCAGAGGAGCAGGTAGGTGGCCCTCCAGAAAAATGAAATAGATTGAGTGCCTGTATGTGGCAGTCCAAAAAAGTTTTCAAACCAGAGGAGCAGGTAGGTGGCCCTCCAGAAAAATGGAATAGATTGAGTGCCTGTATGTGGCAGTCCAAAAAAGTTTTCAAACCAGAGGAGCAGGTAGGTGGCCCTCCAGAAAAATGGAATAGATTGAGTGCCTGTATGTGGCAGTCCAAAAAAATTTTCAAACCAGAGGAGCAGGTAGGTGGCCCTCCAGAAAAATGAAATAGATTGAGTGCCTGTATGTGGCAGTCCAAAAAAGTTTTCAAACCAGAGGAGCAGGTAGGTGGCCCTCCAGAAAAATTGAATAGATTGAGTGCCTGTATGTGGCACTCCCAAAAATTGTTTAAAACAGAGGACCGGGTAGGTGGCCCTCCAGAAAAATTAAATGCATAAAGTACTATAGCTAGAGCCAGTGGGCCCTGTCAAAAAATAGCCAGTTTCCTCTGCTTTAGTGTACAAAGAGGAGGAGAAGGAGGAAAATGAGGAGAAGGAAGAGTGCATAAATTATTCAGGTTGAGCTTCCTTCACCTGGTGGAGATTGGAAATTATGAGAAATCCAGGCTTTATTCATCTTAATAAGCGTCAGCCTGTCAGCGCTGTCAGTCGACAGGCGTGTACGCTTATCGGTGATGATGCCACCAGCTGCACTGAAAACCCGCTCGGACAAGACGCTAGCGGCAGGGCAGGCAAGAACCTCCAAGGCGTACAGCGCCAGTTCGTGCCACATGTCCAGCTTTGAAACCCAGTAGTTGTAGGGAGCTGTGTGATCATTTAGGACGATGGTATGGTCAGCTACGTACTCCCTCACCATCTTTCTGTAAAGATCAGCCCTACTCTGCCGAGACTGGGGACAGGTGACAGTGTCTTGCTGGGGTGACATAAAGCTGGCAAAAGCCTTGTAAAGCGTACCCTTGCCAGTGCTGGACAAGCTGCCTGCTCGCCTACTCTCCCTCGCTACTTGTCCCGCAGAACTACGCACTCTGCCGCTAGTGCTGTCAGAAGGGAAATACTGTTTCTGCTTGTGCACCAGGGCCTGCTGGTATTCATGCATTCTCACACTCCTTTCCTCTCCAGGGATGAGAGTGGAAAGATTTTGCTTGTACCGTGGGTCCAGGAGAGTGAATACCCAGTAATCGGTGCTGGAATAAATTCTTTGAACACGAGGGTCACGGGATAGGCAGCCTAGCATGAAATCTGCCATATGCGCCAGAGTCCCAACTCTCAAGAATTCACTCCCCTCACTGGCCTGACTGTCCATCTCCTCCTCCTCCAACTCCTCTTCTTCTGCCCATACACGCTGAACAGTGAAGGTCTGAGCAATGCTCCCCTCTTGTGTCTCGCCAACATTCTCCTCCTCTTCCTCCTCATCCTCCTCCACCTCCTCCGATATGCGCTGAGAAACAGACCTGAGGGTGCTTTGGCTATCAACAAGGGAATCTTCTTCCCCCGTCTCTTGTGACAAGCGCAAAGCTTCCGACTTCATGCTGATCAGAGAGTTTTTCAACAGGCCAAGCAGCGGGATGGTGAGGCTGATGATGGCGGCATCACCACTGACCATCTGTGTTGACTCCTCAAAGTTACTCAGCACCTGACAGATATCAGACATCCACGTCCACTCCTCATTGTAGACTTGAGGAAGCTGACTGACCTGACTACCAGTTCTGGTGGAAGTTGACATCTGGCAGTCTACAATCGCTCTGCGCTGCTGGTAAACTCTGGATAACATGGTTAATGTTGAATTCCACCTCGTGGGCACGTCGCACAACAGTCGGTGCGCGGGCAGTTGGAGGCGGCGCTGCGCTGCCCTGAGAGTGGCAGCATTTGTGCTGGACTTCCTGAAATGCGCACAGATGCGGCGCACCTTCGTGAGCAAATCAGACAGATTGGGGTATGTCTTGAGGAAACGCTGAACTATCAGATTTAACACATGGGCCAGGCATGGCACATGTGTCAGTCTGCCGAGTTGCAGAGCCGCCACCAGGTTACGGCCGTTGTCACACACAACCATGCCTGGCTTCAGGTTCAGCGGTGCCAGCCACAGATCAGTCTGCGCCGTGATGCCCTGTAATAGTTCTTGGGCGGTGTGCCTTTTATCGCCTAGGCTCAGCAGTTTGAGCACCGCCTGTTGTCGCTTAGCGACGGCACTACTGCTGTGCTTAGAGCTAGCGACTGATGGCGCCATGCCCACGGATGTTCGGAGGAGGAGGTGGAGGAGGGGTGGGAGGAGGAGGAGGCATAGTAGGCCTGAAAGACCTGGACCGAGGTAGGCCCTGCAATCCTCGGCGTCGGCAGTATATGACCAGCCCCAGGGTCAGACTCGGTCCCAGCCTCCACCAAGTTAACCCAATGTGCCGTCAGCGATATATAGTGGCTCTGCCCGGCAGCACTCGTCCACGTGTCCGTGGTCAGGTGGACCTTGTCAGAACCGGCGTTGGTCAGAGCACGGATGATGTTGTCTGACATGTACTGGTGCAGGGCTGGGACGGCACATCGGGAAAAGTAGTGGCGGCTGGGGACCAAATACCGAGGGGCGGCCGCCGCCATGAGGTTGCGAAAGGCCTCGGTCTCTACTAGCCTATAGGGCAGCATCTCCAGGCTAAGCAATCTGGAGATGTGGACATTAAGGGCTTGGGCGTGCGGGTGGGTTGCACTATATTTGCGTTTCCGCTCCAGCGTCTGGGGTATGGAGAGCTGAACGTTGGTGGATGCTGTGGAGGATCGTGGAGGCGACGATGGGGTTTTTGTGCCAGGGTCCTGGGCAGGGGGCTGACTAGCAGCTGACACAGGGGAAGGAGCAGTGGTGTGCCCGGCCGGAGGTGAACGGGCTTGGTGCCACTGAATGGGGTGTTTAGCATTCATATGCCTGCGCATACTGGTGGTAGTTAAGCTAGTAGTGGTGGAACTCCTGCTGATCCTGGTTTGGCAAAGGTTGCACACCACAGTCCGTCGGTCATCCGGTGTTTCCTTAAAGAACCTCCAGACTTCTGAAAATCTAGCCCTCGCCGCGGGAGCCCTCGCCACGGGAGCTTCACTACGTGACACATTTGGCGCTGATGCACCTGCTCTGGCCCTGCCTCTCCGTCTGGCCCCACCACTGCCTCTTCCAACCTGTTCTGGTCGAGGACTCTCCTCCGTCTCAGAAGCACTGTGTTCACCCGGCCTCTCAACCCAGCTTGGGTCTGTCACCTCATCATCCTCCGATCCCTCAGTCTGCTCCCCCCTCGGACTTCCTGCCCTGACAACAACTTCACCACTGTCTGTCAACCGTGTCTCCTCATCGTCTCTTTACACACTTCTTCCACTACGTCAAGAAGGTCATCATCACCCACAGACTGCGACTGGTGGAAAACCTGGGCATCGGAAAATTGCTCAGCAGCAACCGGACAAGTGGTTTGTGACTGTGGGAAGGGTCCAGAAAACAGTTCCTCAGAGTATGCCGGTTCAAATGCCAAATTTTCCTGGGAGGGGGCACACTGGGGGGAGGAGGCTGAGGTGCAGGAGCTGGAGGAGTGCCGATTTCGGTGACTTGGGTGGACTGCGTGGAAGACTGACTGGTGGACAAATTGCTCGAAGCATTGTCGGCAATCCACGACATCACCTGTTCGCGCTGTTCTGGCCTCAACAGTGCTCTACCACGAGTCCCAGTAACTTCAGACATGAACCTAGGGAGTCTAGCTCTGCGGCGTTCCCCTGCTCCCTCATCAGCAGGTGGTGTCTCACCCCGCCCAGGACCACGGCCTCTGACCCCTGCAGTAGTCGGACGCCCACGTCCCCGCCCTCGTCCTCTACCCCTAGCCCTCGGGTTAAACATTTTGAAAATGAAAGTTTTTTAACTTTTTTTGTGTTTTTTTGTGTTTTTTAGTTTTTAAAACCAAACGATGCTATCCTATTGCTATGGCTATTTTCTAGCCAAGTATGAAAGCACACTGATGAGATGACGCTGAGTTATGAAAAAATAAACGTAAAATAAAAAGAAACTGGCAGACTGTGCCTAATTGAAATCCAACCCCTAATAAATTTTCCCACTTCGGTCTTTGCGATGGATATGTGCGTCACTAAGCGCTAAACACAAAGGTCGCAAGTCTCACTACAAATTCCTCACAATTTGCTAGTAGATGCACTGCAGCAAGGACAGCCACCAGCAGATCAACCAGAAATAAAATATATATAACGCTATTGTAGGCGTAAGTAAGCCGTTTGGATTCTCCTTTGGCTATTTTCTAGCCAAGTATGAAAGCACACTGATGAGATGACGCTGAGTTATGAAAAAATAAACGTAAAATAAAAAGAAACTGGCAGACTGTGCCTAATTGAAATCCAACCCCTAATAAATTTTCCCACTTCGGTCTTTGCGATGGATATGTGCGTCACTAAGCGCTAAACACAGCGGTCGCAAGTCTCACTACAAATTCCTCACAATTTGCTAGTAGATGCACTGCAGCAAGGACAGCCACCAGCAGATCAACCAGAAATAAAATATATATAACGCTATTGTAGGCGTAAGTAAGCCGTTTGGATTCTCCTTTGGCTATTTTCTAGCCAAGTATGAAAGCACACTGATGAGATGACGCTGAGTTATGAAAAATTAAACGTAAAATAAAAAGAAACTGGCAGACTGTGCCTAATTGAAATCCAACCCCTAATAAATTTTCCCACTTCGGTCTTTGCGATGGATATGTGAGTCACTAAGCGCTAAACACAGCGGTCGCAAGTCTCACTACAAATTCCTCACAATTTGCTAGTAGATGCACTGCAGCAAGGACAGCCACCAGCAGATCAACCAGAAATAAAATATATAACGCTATTGTAGGCGTAAGTAAGCCGTTTGGATTCTCCTATGGCTATTTTCTAGCCAAGTATGAAAGCACACTGCTATGCCAGATGAGATGACGCTGAGTTATGAAAAAATAAACGTAAAATAAAAAGTAAATGGCAGACTGTGCCTAATTGAAATCAAACCCCTAATAAATTTTCCCACTTTGGTGTTTGAGGTGGATATGTGTGTCACTAAGCGCTAAACACAACGGTAGCAAGTCCCCCTGCAAATTCCTCACAATATGGTACTAGCTGCAAATAAAAAAAAAAAAGTATAACGTTATTGTAGCCCTAAGAAGGGCTGTTGGGTTCTTGTAGAATCACTCCTGCCTAACAGTAAGCTAATAGAACACCCTAACGCTTTCCCTGACCAGCAGCAGCTCTCTCCCTAGCGGCATCCAGACACAGAATGATCCGAGCAGCGCGGGCAGCGGCTAGTCTATCCCAGGGTCACCTGATCTGGCCAGCCAACCACTGCTATCGACGTGTAAGGGTACCACGTCATGCTGGGTGGAGTGCAGAGTCTCCTGGCTTGTGATTGGCTCTGTTTCTGGCCGCCAAAAAGCAAAACGGCGGGAGCTGCCATTTTCTCGAGCGGGCGAAGTATTCGTCCGAGCAACGAGCAGTTTCGAGTATGCTAATGCTCGAACGAGCATCAAGCTCGGACGAGTATGTTCGCTCATCTCTACACCTTATGTATGATCCTGTCTTTTTACTTGTGATACATGTTCAGTTTTTCCTATCCTGGCAGGCGCAAATTTTGGCTTCTTTTTGAGACTTTTTGTTGCAAATGTCTTAAATCCACGTGGACACAAGCCATGTGAGGGGTTATATACAGGAGAGGATACAAGCCATGTGAGGGGTTATATACAGGAGAGGACACAAGCCATGTGAGGTGTTATATACAGGAGTGGATACAAGACATGTGAGGGGTTATATACAGGAGAGGATACAAGCCATGTGAGGGGTTATATACAGGAGAGGACACAAGCCATGTGAGGGGGTTATATACAGGAGAGGATACAAGGCATGTGAAGTGTTATATACAGGAGTGGATACAAGCCATGTGAGGGGTTATATACAGGAGAGGATACAAGCCATGTGAGGGGTTATATACAGGAGAGGACACAAGCCATGCGAGGGGTTATATACAGGAGAGGACACAAGCCATGTGAGGAGGTTATATACAGGAGAGGACACAAGCCATGTGAGAGGGTTATATACAGGAGAGGACACAAGCCATGTGATGGGTTATATACAGGAGAGGATACAAGCCATGTGAGGGGGTTATATACAGGAGGGGATACAAGCCATGTGAGGGGTTATATACAGGAGAGGATACAAGCCATGTGAGGGGGTTATATACAGGAGAGGACACAAGCCATGTGATGGGTTATATACAGGAGAGGATACAAGCCATGTGAGGGGGTTATATACAGGAGGGGATACAAGCCATGTGAGGGGTTATATACAGGAGAGGATACAAGCCATGTGAGGGGGTTAAATACAGGTGGGGATACAAGCCATGTGATGGGTTATATACAGGGGAGGATACAAGCCATGTGAGGGGGTTATATACAGGAGAGGATACAAGCCATGTGAGGGGTTATATACAGGAGAGGATACAAGCCATGTGAGGGGTTATATACAGGAGAGGATACAAGGCATGTGAGGTGTTATATACAGGAGTGGACACAAGCCATGTGAGGGGTTATATACAGGAGGGGATACAAGCCATGTGATGGGTTATATACAGGGGAGGATACAAGCCATGTGAGGGGGTTATATACAGGAGAGGACACAAGCCATGTGAGGGGTTATATACAGGAGAGGATACAAGCCATGTGAGGGGGTTATATACAGGAGAGGATACAAGCCATTTGAGGGGTTATATACAGGAGAGGACACAAGCCATGTGAGGTGTTATATACAGGAGTGGACACTACTGTTAATTTGGGATTTAACATGTGCATTTTTAATGCATTTTGAAACCTATTACAACAGCTGAGGAGAGTGGATTTTCCTAATTACATTACTGTTAACATTCGAATTTATAAAATGCATAGTAAACGCAATGTTAACACATGCATTAACGTTCCGTTTATATTGTGTTTTGTAAATGCAAATGTTAACAGTAATGAAATAAGGCAAATCACCTCTCCTCAGCTGTTGTAATTAGTTTCAAAATGCATTAAAAACACAATAAAACCGCTACGTGTGACCTCACCCTTAGAAGTAACCATTCGAAAAAAAAAAAAGCAAAAATGTTAGAATTTTGATAAAAGAAGTTACTGTGAAAATTGTTAAACAGTTAAAGCATGTGAAATAATTCCAATTTATATGTTAAAAACATGTAAAACAATGATACATAAGGCACACTGCACATAGGTGCAGTTAAAAGTCGCAAAAATGGCGCAAAAACGGCAAAAGTCGCTAAAATTTGACAATTTGCCCAGCTGAAACTATGATATATGTGCCCCAATATCTTTATGAATTAATACCGATACCCCTCTTGAAAAAATAGAACCAAACGCATGAAATTCCTCACCAACCCACTTTTTCTTGAAACGATGCACATTTTCCGATGTCAGATGGGTCTCAAGAAGGCACATTATAGCTGGAAGATAACTGCTAATGACATGAAAAATTTGGCATCGCTTCAATCTGTCACTTGCCCCTCTTATATTCCAAGTTAGTATTCTGGTTTCCATATTTAAGGGAGAAGGAAATAAAAGCCTGTCTTCTCCTCCTCCTTCTAAACAGGTCTCTCACCCCTCCTAACGCCACCCTCCTCCTCACCTCCCTTGCCCTCTTTCAATATTCAAAAAATTTATATTCAATTAGAGCCCTACCCTGTTATAAGCCTTGCTGGTCGACCCAGTTCGTGACCTCAACTGAGGAGTTAAAGAACCAGCTTTTATCTTGATATATGATGCATAATTTTGCCGGGAAAAGGAGTGCATATTTCACATTCCTTTCAAACAATCTTTTCTTAACCCCTTTAAAACCCGCTCTTAGCTGTTGGGTCTCTCTGGAGTAATCTGGGTAAATTGCAACCTTCGCTCCCTTCAAAGTCAGACCCTTTAATTCATGACTTTCTCGGGAAATATAATCTCTGTCATGGGAGCTTATCAATTTTAACAAGATAGCTCTGGGCGGGGCACCTGGCGGTGGTTTCTTAAAAGGGATTCTGTGGGCTCTCTCAATACCGAAAACATTGGAGAAACCTTCAGGGCTGAACGTTTCTTGAAACCATTTTGTAACCTTGCTGATCATTTATCAAAGTCCCCTTTGGGACGCCTACGATCCTAATATTGGATCGTCAATCTCTACCTTCTAGATCAATAAGTTTGTCTTGCAATTTTTTATTTTCTTTTTTAGTGATATCTATTGTCATCCTCATATTTTTGATTTCTTCCTCCAAGTTTTTACAGCTACTTTCAACCCCCTTAGTTTCATCCTTAATAACCATTAAATCTGACTGCACAGATCCCATTTGTGAATTACATTTTTCTATGGCTGTTTTGGACTTGTCAACCGACACTTTAGTTTCTTTTACAGCCGCTAGAATTTCAGTTCACCAGATGAAGTGCCTTCCTTTGACCCTTCCTGCTCTTTAGGTGTCTGTCTAGTTTTTGTAGGTGACGGTTTCCACAACTTATCTATGCCCCCTCCTGACTTCCGTTGTGCATTTTTAGGACCCATTGGGGCAGATTTATCAAGTGTCTGAAAGTCAGAATATTTCCAATTGCCCATGGCAACCAATCACAGCTCCCCTTTAAAATATTCATGAGCACTGGTGAAATGAAAGCTGAGCTGTGATTGGTTGCCATGGGCAACTGGAAATATTCTGACTTTCAGACTGCTTGATAAATCTGCCCCATTATTCTTCAGAAAAAAAGTGAAAGAGAAAGGGAAAAAAACACAATGTGATAAGCCAAAATCATGAATCACCTACTTCAGGTGTATCATTCTAGGTCATATACGTTTCAGGATATTAAGCTTTGATACTTAGTCCTGCCTTACAGCAGCTCACGGAAACACTTGTTTTAAGAAGGAGTGATTACACCATGTATTCACCAAGAAAAGAGAAGAAAATAAATAAATAAACTAGAGTCTTATATCACCTGCTCCAACCTCTACTATAGCATCAATATTTTCCAATATTACAGGTAAAAAAAAATCACATTTCAGAATGTTAAATTTTGTTCCTCAGTCCTTCATAACAGCAGTTGATGAAAACACCTGTTTTAAAAGAAAAATGATTGCAATAGTTCACATAAACACCTGTTTTTAGAAGGAATAGTTACACTATATATTCCTATGGGAGTGGAGTAGTGCAAAAACTAGATAAGCCAAAGTCCTGTACCACCTACTCCAGTCCAATCTGCTGTATCATTTCTCAGTTCTAATTAGATCATAACCATGTCCTTGCAACTGGATGTACTGTACAAGACAAATTCAAATTTAATCTACTTCATTCTTTGGGTCAGTACAGCCGCAGAGATACAATATTTGTTTAGGTTTTATAATGTTTTCATGTAAAAAAAAAAAATTCAGCATTTTGCCGTCTTCTGGCGCTGATAACTTTTTATACTTTTGTGTATGGAGCTGTGTGTGCTGTCATTTTTTGCGACTTAAGATGACGTTTTCAATGCTACAAATTTTCAAAATGTCAAAAAAATTACATTTTTGAATTTGGGGGTTAAACACAGCAAAAAAACGTTATTATATTTTGATAGATTGGGCATTTATTGACACAGCGTTAGCTAAGGTGTGGTGTGAATTTTTAGATTTTTTTTATATAATTTTAGAATTTTTATTTGTACTATTTTTCAGATTCTTTGAGTCCTGTCTGGTGAACTTCATACTGGGGTGATGGCCTGGGTGCCCACAGAAAGGGCTCCGAGTGCCACCTCTGGTACCCGTGCCATAGGTTTGCCACCACTGCCCTAGGGTACTTTAAACCTAGGTTGTCTGTTTGATCCTACCATATACTGCCATACCTCTGTATGGCAGGATATGGGGATTTTGCACTTCACCTATTACAATGTGCAAATTGGACATTGTAATAGATATCCTAAAACATGACAGCCTCGGTCTTTGTGTGACCCAAGGCTGTCATGGCAATGAGCCGCTTCTCCCTGATGACGTTACGGGGAGGGCCGATCAGAGCCAAGATGGTGGTGCCCACGCCAACTGCTTGTTAATGTCGCCGACAGCATTGCCGGCGGCGATCATAGGATTAACACCCGCGATCTGTGTTAGTAACGGGTGTTTGCTCCATTGTGCAGAAAACACCCGGTGAGTATGAAGAGGGCTCAGCCTGTGAGCCCGCTTCATACTCCCCCCTACGCAACAGGACATTCAGGAACGTCTTTTTGCGTTAAAGGGTTAAGCAATGCACCCCCACAGCATGAAAAGTTTGGTCTCATATGATCAGAGCACCTTCTTCCATATGCTGTATCCCCTCGATAGCTTTTTGAAAACTGAAAGGCGACTTTTTCTGGCTAGCTTTCAAAAATGTCTTTCTTCTTGCAACTCATCCCCCTCTCAGCTGTGTCTCCCTGCAGCTTCTCCGGAGGGAGCTCAGGCCTCTTGGTTGCTTCTCCTTGTCTGAGCTGTCAGTTTAGGTGGACATCTATGCCTTGGTATTTGAGCAGTTGTGCCAAACTCCTCTCATTTACTTATGATGGATTGAACAGTTCTCCGTGAGATTTTTTAGAGCTTGGGATGTTTTTAAAAACCCTGCAATATACCACAACATTATCCCTGAGCTATTTGGTATGTTCCTTGGTTTCATGATGGCGTTTTCTTCTCTGTTCTACATTTGCAAAAACACATATCTTTTTCTTACACTAGGTATCAAATGTTATCAAATGTTGTTATCAAATATATTAATAAAATAAATGTAACTTTTTGGGCGAAACCAGGAAAAATTCATCAGTATGAATACATTTGTAACCTACTTTATCCCCAAAGGGCATGACAGAGCAGCACATATATTTTTGCCTACAGTGCCAAAGCTATTAAATGTATTGGGGTCCTGAGGAAACCAAAGCGGATTCAAGCAGGGAGAAATAGATCAGCATCATAGTTCCTCCCTGTTCCTCAAACTAGTGTACAGTATTAAAAAAAAAAGATAAAACTCTTTAGTGTAAGAACTTTAGCTACAGAGCAATCTGCTACAGTCACAATGGGGCTCATTTACTAAGGGTCAGCGGAGCGCATTTTCATTGAGTTTCCCGCTGATTTCCATTTTGCGCCAAATTGCTCCAGAATTATTTTGGCGCATCAGCGCGGAATTGCATGCAACAGAAATTGGGGGCGTGGCCGTCGGACAACCCGACAGATTCGGACAATGTGCGGGATATAACATTTAGAAATGTGTCACAAGACATGCACTTACAAGCACCGGGAAGAAGAAGGTGAACTCCGGTGGACCTCGGCGCAGAAGCGATGGAGCAGATTTACTTACCCGGCCTTGTCGCGATACCACGGTGCGTTGTCCGACGAGGATTCGGGTCTGCCACGATTCACGAAGCTCGCGCGCCCAAGTTCCTGCATTCGTCGCTTCTGCGCCGAGGTCCGCCGGAGTTCACCTTCTTCTTCCCAGTGCTTGTAAGTGCTTGTCTTGTGCCACATTTATAAATGTTAAATCCTGCGTGTTGTCCGAATCCGTCGGGTTGTCCAATGCCCCCCCCCCCATTTCTGTCACGTACAAGCTGGCGCAGATGTGGCAAAATCCGATCAAGTGCGCCAAAATCCCAGGGCAATTTGGCGCAAAACGGACCCTTAGTAAATGAGCCCCAATATCTCTGATCTATCTCCAATCTTTCTCTATTAGAGAGATCCAAGAACTAAAATGAATTGTTCTGAAGAGTTTATTGAGTGAACCATTTGTCTACTATGTCACTTGTCTTCAGTTAGGTTTTACATGTAAAATACCCCAAAAAATTAAACAAGTTTTAACTTTATTTCAATATACTTCTCTATATCTCTTCAGAAAAATCCATCATAAAGCTTAAACACATAAGTACACCCTTATAGCTGTTACTTACTCATCATCAGCAATTGATATGTTGGAAATCATGTTCATCTCATGGGGACCATAGTCCCAATTTACTTCTTTGATTGCCATGTAGTATGTTCTGTTATTTCCCTCCACACATGCCCAATCCAGGATGGTGATGAGACATATTGCTAGGACCTTCATTATTCCAGGACACTTTAGAAGAAGAACCTGTCTCCGTGAGCGTCCTAGTCCACTGAAACCTCTAAGCAATTTGTATTGCAGAAGTTTCACAACCAAAACCTGTTTGTTTGGAAAAGTAAACATTGATTCCAGTAAAGTCAAATGGCAATAATCCTGCACTGTACCAGGTGATTTCATGTAATATGTATGATGAAAACCATGTGTAAGAGGTAGATATGAGGGTAATGGTGATATATGATGTTATAGAATAAGGAAGAAGAACCAGATATGAATCACATTTATCTGGTCATGCAAGGAGGGGGAGTATGAAAGTATATGTACCCACCTCACTTATGATTAATGTATGCTTATGTCTATGATTGGCGATTGGCGCGTGCAGGGTGTTCCAGATAGGTGTGCCTGTCTTCAATAATCTGGCGCACCATGCACATTAGTGCGGCACTACTGTAAACTGCTGTCCTTGCTGGTTCAAATATCTAGTATAGGGGAAGCTTAAATAACTATTGGAGGAACTGGGATTCTGAGAGTCAACACATGGTAAATTAATGGGTAACATGCTTAAACACTGAGCGCAGTGACTTTGCGCTCAGCATCCAATATATCGGACGCAGAGCTGATGCTGGCTCAGTTCGAGAGCGGAACCGACCTGGCATCAGGATACACCGGACCACCAGGGACAATGACACAAGCCGACACCTGGGACCGGAATCTAAGTGGTACCCGGTTCTCACCAGAGTCGCCGCAAAGCGGGTAGGTCTTGCTGTGGCGTGATGCCACCAGGTCGTTCCAAAGACGCGACTTGTTCGCAGTGGCAACCAAAGTGTAGGTACAGAATTGGCAGGCAATCTCGTGGTCAGGGATAGGCAGATGGTCAGGGCAGGCGGCAATGATGCAAGGTCAGGGATGGAGCAGGAGGTCAGGGCTAGCAGCGATGGAGCGAAATCAAGGACAGATCCGGGGTCATTTTCATGAAGCTCAAAGATTCGGCAGGGAACGCTGGGAAGGGCCGGAATTTAACAGATAAGTCGGAGTGATGCGCTGGCCCTTTAAGTCTACAAGCAGCGCCGTGCGTGCTCCCTGCGAGCTGGAAACGCGAGCGCTGGGAAGCTGGGACGGGAGCAGGAGCGTGGCGAGGTGAATGAGGATGAGGGGAACGGCAGGCGCCGCCATGGAGAGGGGCACACATGACTAATCCCAGTGTAACACCTGTGGTAGTTGGGCGCCGATCCTTCCTATGGCAGCCCTATGGTCTGCAGCCAATTAAAGGCACAGAGCCAGTCTATGCATGTGCATAGGCTGACACAGCTAATACCCTGCTAATGTTGCAGGGTATTAACATAAACAAGCAATCAGATGAGTGCTTGTTCATGTCCTATGGTGGAACTAGTAATAAAGTATAAAAAAAATTTTTTAAATAAAAAATATATTAATAAAGTAACAAAAACGGCCATAAGCCCCATAAACATATGGAGAGACAAATAACGCGAAAAAAGTCTAAATCATAAAACAAACCCCACATATATAGTATCAACGTATCCTTTACGACCCGTAGATTTAAAAAAGATCATTATTGAACCAGCTTGATAAACAATGTAGAAAAAAACGTTAAAAACCCACCAGAAATTATATTTTTTACCTATTTCATCTCATAAAAACATGCAATAAAAAGTGATCAGAAAAAGATATCTACTCCACAATGATACTGTTGAAAAGTACAACATGTCCTGCAAAAAAACAAACCATTAACCAGCTCCATAGCCCAAAAAGTAAACATGTTATGCCACTTGGAAGACGGAGAAGAACAAATGATAGATCCCCCCCCCTATTAGGGTTTTATTTGGCAAATTTAATAAAAATAAGAAAAAATATTCAAGTATGAAATCCCTGTAATCGTATCTACCTATAGAATAAAGATAACATGATTACTAGGCTATGCGGTAAACACCAAAAGAAATTAAAAATCCAGTACCAAATTGATGCATAAATTTTCAACAATAGGAGGTACCCACCCCAAAATAGTAACACTGGAAAAAGCGTCTCATCCTGAAAAAAAAAATGCCATCAAATGGCCCCAGTGACAAAAAAGCTAAAATGAATAGCCTACAAAAGGGGCCAATGAGAAAATTAAAATCCTGGCAGCTGCAGGGCGCTCCTTCCCTTCTGCTCTTCACTGTGCACCCATGAAACAAGTAACGTCCACATGTGGGGGGTTGTGAGGGAACATAATCCATTTTCTATTGTGTTCTCCCTCTATATGTCTTTTTCTTTGGCTCTATTGATAGAAAAGACTCCTATGCACCATTACCCACCATCCCCCGCGTACACAGATCATCTTTCAGTTACATCCTCTTGAAGGCTATTGGAATGTGGGTATGGTCAGTAGGCTCCTTTGTCTCAAGAACCTATAAAAACTGCCTGCAACCTAAATAAATTGGAATTCTCTCAAACATGTGAAGGTCTGAGTAATTCACCGAGCAGCTCGTACTATACAATGAATTGGAACCACACATCACATCGAGATATGGGGATATTTCCCTGACAAAACATGGCGCCCGAACAGGGACCTGGGTTTGCATGACGCCTACCGGAGAAATTAGGGATCATCCTTTCAGGACAGACAGACCATGCAGCTGCACAAAAAGGTAAGAAGTTTTTTTCTTACAAAATTGCTCTGTCTCTCCTTGATTAGATTGTTCCACGTCCGGTGAGTTGCATGCCTATATTGCCCAGTCCAAAGAATCTTGTTAGAATATTTGAAAACTCCATGTGATGTGTGGTAGTGTATATGGGTACTGTGTGAGTTTGAACATGTCTGTTTGATAGCGCTATTGTGATACTGTACTGTACTGGTTTTAAGAAAGATTACATTCTGGAATCGCCCCTACCTAAAGAGTCTCCTAGACTAGCTGCTTTTTGGAACGTAATTCGCTTGAGACAAAGTAGACTGAGTTTGGACAGTCGGACTTTATAAATTTATTTTGTGTGGTAGGTTCCAGAGCTGCTTCATGGAAGGAGACTGCAGTCATTTCTTGACAGGCAAACGGTTTAAAAAAAAAAAAAGAAAAAAAAAATTTTTTTAGAGTTAGAAGTGGTTAAAACTGCCCTATGGAAGAGTGAGTGACTGCGAGGGTGTGCCGGCACTAGAGATATATCGAAAATTATGGAAAAATAATTGCTAGGTAGGATGAGAGGCAATTCAGAGGGAAAACCAGACTTACGGATCTTGAATGATAAAAAAAAGAAGCTGTAAAACGATGTCAGAGAATGTTGGAAAAGGAAAAGTATATCAAAAGATGGTTGTTTGTATGTTGGTAAATGGAAAGGTTCTTAAAAGAACAAAGGCTGGTTGCATGATAATGATATGATAATGGAAATTGTAAGTGGATAGAAGAAAGATACAGAGGAATTGACCAGAGGAGGTTATAAAGAAACAGCCATAGGAAATTGTGTGTTGTATGAGTGTTATGACGATGACGGACAAAAACGTTGGACAGACAAAAGACAACATTTAGAAAAGGTTCGGCCTCCACCCTAAAATGGTGGATGAATTGATGTATGGAAACAAAGAAACAGACTGGTGGAGACATGTGAATGCAATGTGGCACCTAGACCCAACCCCCACACTGGAATATATCCGGTCAAGACTAGATTTGAAAAAGTGCGGGCTCCAACAGGACAAAGAAGTAGCGTTCAGATGTTTCTCCTGTAGGGGGCAGATGTTTCTCACTTTGATATACTTTAGTAGACCAGTGATATGGGGAATAATGCATTGCCTAAAGATCTTTGGATTTGCATCTCACAGTCCGCTCAGCTGTATTGTTGTAACTTTAGAAGACAACTAAGATATAGTACCCAGGGAATAAATGTAGGAGACTGTGCCTGCTTATCTAAGAGTCACCTCTCAGAACTACAAGGTCCAAAAACCCGGGTAGTAACATATTTGTTACGGATTTTGGTCTTCTGTGGGGAGAGCTCCTGGACGGTTGTGCAGTCCCAATTGGATTCCCTGAGCTGACCCTTGCCAGATACTGTAGATGTTCTATGAGTTTATTCCATTATACAGTCCTGCAGATTATGGCAAAGAGATAAATATGTGTTTTGTCTATATCATGTGTAGTGCTAATGGTATTTCATCAGTTACCAGATGTGAGGAAAGCACAGCACACAATTGTGGACATTGTTCATTGTAGGCTTGGACCTGAGACCTCCTGTGATTTATGTTTAAAAACATCAGAAATGTAGTGTAAAACTTTATAAATACACCAAAAAGTTTGAAGGGTGTGGTCAAAAGTTTTAGCAATTTGTGTAGGATGATGGAGTGAACTTAGATGTTACAAATGGTGTGTTGGATTCTTTCTTTGTTCTCTTGGTATGCTGGGACACTTAGTACTACAGACACCACAGGGAGAAGGAGGGGGCTGCCTCCCCCCTTGTCTCAGTGAACACAGGAGGGGGGGGGGGAGGGGAGAGCACATGTTGGAATGTTAAGAGAAGAAAGGAACAATGAGAATGTGTGTTCATGATAACCCTCATGGCAGATTTTGGGATTGATTCGGTGCAACATCTGTAATTTTAATGTTTTAACCAGGAGTAAAACCTCCCTATGATCCCATAGTATTAGTCTTATTCAGCAGCTATGACTGAGATTATTATTAGGAGCTTTTTAGGCAGAAGTTAAAACACCCCTAGAAGCCTCCTACGTCACTGTCTCTAGTGATGCTTCTGCTCAGTAACACTGTCTCCTAGTATGTGCCCCTAGTATGTGCCCCCAGGATGACTGTATAGTTTTATAATTATACAGCATTGATACATCGGCATTGGTCCCAATACTGTGTTTTTCTGGAATATATTGTTCACTTTCTATTGTTCTCATTTAAGTTTAAGCCAAGCACCTCAGAGGAGAGGACACAGGCCGGAATCTGCTGATCGTGTGTCACATGACAACCTGGATCCTTCTTGGTTTTGTATCCTACTGCTGCCTACGTATATAAAGCTTCTGTAGTAGTTTTGGACTATCCTGATAGTATTTCACCTCTTCATGACTAGAAAACCTTGGTTATAATGTGCCCTCTTGATGATGTATTATGTTGAATCCAGCTCCACTATTTTCGCTAGATTCAAAGGGGGGAGACATGAGGTAGATGGGGGGGAGACATGAGGTAGACGGGTTGTATGGTTGTATTTAAAATTTTCTATTAACTTAATGATAAATGAACCAGTTACCTTTTAATATGTCAAACCTGAATATATCATTAATCTGCATTTTGAGTTTTTTGTAGATGGCTTTAGAAACCAGGAATAGGGTTAATTCTACATCAGATGTGCAGTGGTCACACAACATGAGGTAACAGCAGCAGAACCACTCCTGACCTACCTGTCTGTACAGGAGGCGGAGGTGAGGGCACTGATGGAGGGGTGTAAAGTGGCAGAGGGGAAGAATGTGAGTCTTTTGGGATTCCTTATGATTCCTAACTTCATATAGTAAGTTTATCAACAACTATGAGACTTTGAAATAGCTGATAGAGGCCTTAGTGTTACAATAAAGGTCCACAGTAGAAGGTAAAACCTCTAAAGCTATAACACATGAGGTGACCATACTGGTTACTAGGAAAGCCTAGGGGAAAGGAGCCTGGATCAGTACAGTCCGTGACCCTCGCTGGCCCAGTAGGGTTATCTATACTCCTGTCTTTATAGAAATAGGCTTCACAGGTGAGGAAGCAAGACTGGAGTAACACTGGGACCCCATGGATGGAGGGTGGACTATGGCAAAAAGGTGACAAGCAATGTCTGCCAAGGGCCCTTTACCCTATGATGGTTCAGTGCACCCACAGGGTGAGACACCAGTCTAAGACTCTATATGCTCCGTGGTGGATAAGTATTGAGTATCACTTAGATTCACTTTTGCTACTGTCCATTTACACAAGTTTATATATACCTAGTACAATGTAGGGAGAGTAGTGAAGACCCTCATATATACACTCCGAAGCCGCTTTACCCCTTTCAGAGGTTGTAGATTGGCTAAGTACAGCTACAAAAGGTAAGTAGCTCTGAACATGTGCTTATGTGTGTGGACCTCTTTTCTGGGTAATCTGAACCCTATCCGGTAACTAAAGCAACTGTAAAGACCACAGCCAGGGATCGAGGAATATGTTATTCCACTTATTCTACAGACTAAAGTAATAATCCCTATTGGGATAGTAATATAGTTGACGAGAGCTCTAGGGATTAAAAAGTCTTTTCACCTACTGAGGTTGTTTTTAGAATTGAATGGATGAACATATACTTCCCTAAGGTTGTCCAGAGGTGTCATAGAGAATTGGTGGGGTGTCCAAAACCTGCAGATACATTTTTCTTAGGTGCATAACCAAGTATCTGTTTCAGTTCCAGAACCTAAAGTAGCGAGAGCAGAGGACCTGCACCCAGGTGATGAGATGGTCCTGATGTGACACCTGAGAGTCTTTTGAAGAGTCATCCCAAATACCTCTGACACATCAACATGTAGAAACTACAACGAGACAGCGACAGCTGAAGAAGAATGGTGCTGGACCCAGAGACTGTTGAACATGAATCTGTGTAGCTCGATGCTGCTATGGACATTATCACTCCTACCACTCCTACTACAGTGTGTGCGCCGTATACCATGTCTAATAGTACTCAGGGGTCGGTAGAATGACATGTATGAGGATATACACCAATAGGATGTAGAGATTCTACCCTTTACAATGGATTTACATGAATTGTGTTGTGATATAATGTTCAGGATGCTCAGGAGGGAAGCAGGTGAAGTGGTCAGATAAGTCCTGGATGTGTGACTAGCACATGTCAATGTACCACCTGAGCAGTACATGAAATTATTCACAAAAGGGAGGAATTGTGAGGGAACATAATCCATTTTCTATTGTGTTCTCCCTCTATATGTCTTTTTCTTTGGCTCTATTGATAGAAAAGACTCCTATGTACCATTTCCCACCATCCCCCGCGTACACCGATCATCTTTCAGTTACATCCTCTTGAAGGCTATTGGAATGTGGGTATGGTCAGTAAGCTCCTTTGTCTCAAGAACCTATAAAAACTGCCTGCAACCTAAATAAATTGGAATTCTCTCAAACATGTGAAGGTCTGAGTGATTCACCGAGCAGCTCGTACTATACAATGAATTGGAACCACACATCACATCGAGATATGGGGATATTTCCCTGACAGGGTCTCTGTACTCGGGAGAAATTTCATTACAAATTTTAAGATTTGAGTTTGGGAAAATGTTCACCAAATCTCCCGCACACAATATATAACTATTACAGGGTTGCCCGACTGGGACAGGAAACGAGTGGATGTGCCTGACTGCCAGGAAATTGTCGGAGCAGAGCCTCAGTGCCCCTGTAAACAAAAAAAATCTTGTGGTTAAAACCTGCCCAATGAATGTGGTAGTTCCATATGTGTTATCTTCTATATAAGCTGTCATTCAATGTACTCAAATTACATTTGAGTTTCTGGTCCTTCTCCGATAAGTAGGTTACTACTATCTGTGCAACGAAACAAAAAAAATTTACACTGGCACTATCGGACATCTGGCAAGTTCTGCCAGAGCTGCTATGACCAAGAATCTTATGGATTCAAAATGAGGATGAAATAAAGTAATTTTCTTATTTTTTTTATTTTTGCTTAGATGTTATACTATGGTTCTTTTTTGAATTTTTGGGATATACACACTGATCCTGGATCATGAGTCTACACAGTGGCATGCAGTTGGCATGGGAGGAAGGTGAGCTGACACTTCATTTTGTTTTACGCCAGTGAACCCCACATAAATATATAAATATAATAATAATATTTATTTATATGGGGCAATAGGAGTGATGGACCTGCTCGCAAAAGCTTACAGTCTATGAGGATGAGGGGGGGTCACACAAGAGGTACAGGCGGTTCCCTACTTTAGAACACCCTATTAACAGACGACCCTTAGTTACAAATGGACCCTTAGGCTACAATAAACAGCTATAACAGTTATCTAAGGTGTCTTTAATTAACCAGTTTGCGACTGCGCTGCATGGAGAGGGCTCACGGGCTGAGCCCTCTCCATAGCCGGTAACTCTTTGGTGCATATTGCTAGCATCGATCACGGGTGTTATCACAGCGATGGCCGCTCCCCGTGACGTCATCGGGGAGCGGCGATCCGTCTCCATGGTAGCCTCGGGTCTTCCGAAGACCCGAGGCTAGTTTTAACCCCTTCATGAATGAGGAGGAAAATCCCCATATACTGCCATACTGTAGTATGGCAGTATATGATAGGATCGATCTGACAACCTAGGGTTAAAGTACCCTAGGAAGTCTGAAAAATAGTAAAAAGAAAAATAAAAAAAGTAAAAAAAAAAAATGATAATAAAAAAACGTAAAATTTCAAATCACCCCCTTTCCCTAGAACTGACATAAATGTAAATAAACAGCAAAATTATAACCCCGTAATGGAAAATAGCGCCCAAAGTCGAAAATGGCACTTTTTTGCCATTTTGAAAAATATAAAAAAATCTATAAAAAGTGATCAAAACGTCGTACAGTCCTAAAAATGATATCATTGAAAATATTATCAAATTTCGCAAAAAAATGACACCACGCACAGCTCTGTACACCAAAGTATAAAAAAGTTATTAGCGCCAGAAGTTGGCAAAATCAAAAAAATAATTTTTTTTCAGGAGGTTTTAATTTTTGTAAATGTATGAAAACATTATAAAACCTGTACAAATTTGGTATCCCCTTAATCGTTAATTTTTTTCCCGCTTCCGAGTACATGGCATGGAATATTTAATACCATCACTATGAAGTGCAATTTGTTACACAGAAAACAAGCCGTCACACAGCTCTTTACGTGAACCAGCCATCAGCCGCCGTCTTATATACAGAGTCCAAAGTCAATGGGACTACAGGGAAGCCTGATGTTTGGTATCTGGTGATTGCTGGATAGCAGACTGGAGGAGGACACAGGATGGGTTAGTAAAGGGAGAGTTGAAATTTCATGCAGTTAGCGAGTGTCCTCAAGAGATGGGTTTTAAGAGCAGGTTTGAAACTTTGGAGCTTGGGGCATTTCAGAGAATTGGTGCATCTTGGGAGAAGTCTTGGAAGACATGCATGAAACGTTCAAATTAAGGTAGAGATTAATCTAAGATCACTGGCAGATCGGAAAGTACAGGTTGGGATAATCACAATATAACATAGCAAATCATTAGGACCACATAAATACTAATCTGGACAACCCCTTTAAATATAACATTGCCTTTTGCTGGAACTTTGTTTTAGAGCCCACTAATTCTCAGGTGGACTGTTACAACCTTGCTTTGTGTTACAAACCTAAACACATTGGGGCACATTTACTAAGATTAGTGTAAACTGCGCTAAGTGTGGCTTACCGGTGTATACTGAAGGGTGCGCCAGATTCATGATGTCTAGCGCCCGTTCTTCATGAGCATGGGACACACTTCTGTTGGACTTGCATGTTAAATCTGGCACATGTGGGCACATTTACTAAGGATACGAACGCCACACTTTAGTCGGGTTTCCTGAATATTTCCGTTTTGTGCCGAATTTTGGCGCACACGATCGGATTTTGGCGCATCGGCGCTGGCTTGCACTTGACAGAAATTGGGGGGCGTGGCTGTCGGATTTGGAAAAACCGTGGAATTTAAAAAACGAAATGTGACGCAAGATCAAGCACTCACATGCACCAGGAAGAAGAAGGTGAACTGCAGGAAATTGGACGAACGGACCTTAGTGAATCACACCGGATCCGAATCCTTGTCAGACAACATGGTTTGACTGTGCACCAGAACGCCCCCTTATTTATGTTGCATGGTGCCTATTGCACAATAGTGGCACAGACCCCTCTTAAATACCTGTGGAAGTGGTTTACACTAGAAAGAACGTGCCAAGTCCACCAGAAAACTGGTGCAAAGCTCTTAGTAAATGTGCCCCCACAACTGATTTCTCGATACATCTGGGGATTAGAAATTAATTTACACATTTCTACAACCACCAGAGAAACAATGTGTCGTTTTTCATTTCAAACATTTTAAAATGAAGAAATAATAACAATATAATAATTCCTTTATTTATATATAATACACTTTTAATAAAATGAAGATAAATAATGTGAAATCAACAATGTCACTTTAACTTGTCCCGGATTGCCCACTTACTGTAGACCTTAAGTGGTACAGCATGGCTGCAGTCTCTCCTGCTCTTCCTCAGAGCAGGACTGGAACTATGGCTGTCAGAAACAGCCTAATACCATAGATAAAAGGTAGAAGTGCTTTACTACCACTTTTGACCTCTCCTTTCCTCACTAAATATCCCTGACATTGTGTTATATAGTGTATAGAGGAGGCGGCAGTGACAATGCTTCTATAGAATAGGTTGTCACATGACCATTTTTTTTACTTTTTGTAATATTAACCCCAAATAAACCAAAAGATAAAAAAGAAATCCTTTAACATGTGTTAATACTTAGCAAGATCAATGTGTCACAAAAAAACGCATTCTTAAGGTAGAATTTAAAAAAAATTAAGTTATGGACTTTAAACCACTTTGTCTGCAAAAACTGATAGGATCAGCAAACCCAACCTGACCTGAAGGTCGAAAGTGTTTATCATTCTAATGCTGGGCAAAGGGCATTTCATTATTTGTCAAAAACTAAAAGATCTAGAAGTTAAAAAAGACACATTTATAAACTGCAGAAATGTTTGCCTTGGTCAAGTAAGGTCGCTGTTTGTATAGCCAAAAGAGAATACTGGATGTCTAGTTACTCCAGGGCCAGGTGCTTGGTCCGCTGCTGGGAAGGTCCTGGCTGTTATGTCAGTTTCCATGTCATGTGCTGTGTTATTCCCTGGAGGCCACTGATGGACAAGTCACCGGCTCCTCCATCAGCCGCCATGTTCAGGCAGGGGGCTCTGTGTGGTCAGGGGTATAAAGTATCACTACCATACACAATACTAACCCTGCTGTTTCTGTTGTTATGGATACAAGGCAGAATTTGGAGACATGTGGACGGGGTATTCCCCCAGCAATGGATCCAGTAGGTTGACTGATGATTTATTCTCTTGTGTTATGTACAGAGAAGCTTTACTGCTTTAGACCAAGTACATAGATTCTTATGGTATTGATCTCCTATCACACATAAAGAACACATGGTTTCTGTACATTTATTACTGATCTCATTATCTGTTTTTGTGTTTTCTTCAGCCTGCGCCAAAGTCTCCTGGCAGGAGCATGGAAGACAGCTGGCCTTCTGCAGGACACTGCTGCCATCTCCCCTCTTCAAGAAGGAGCATCTGATGCCGACCAACCTTGAGGCCCAAGAACTCTACCTCCGATAACATGAAGAACATCCAAGACCCAGTGATGTGGACAAGACCCTGCAAGCAAGAGCCAACATGGCAAGACTGCTGTGTGATGGGATAGAAGATGAAGTATGGCAGACTTCAATGAAGAGGAAGAGGAAAAGAATGAAGAAAAAGAGAAGAAATCTTCAGATCAAGAGGAGCCCAAGCAGACAAAGGATCAGACAGCACTCCACCTGCCAATAACCATAGTGTACAAAAGGAAAGAAAAACATCTAGAAGAGATTATAATAATACAGTACAGTATAATAAAAGTAATAGTATAATAATACAATAAATAACTATTATATATTATAGAATTATTGTTATAGTTTAATAATCATAATTCCATTATTTATATAGCTCACACAGATTATGCAACGGTGCACAGCCGGTCCCTGTCCCCAACGGGGCTCACAATCGTGTTTTGCGGCGGAAACCCTCGCAAACACAGAGAGAACATATACACTCTTTGCAGGTGTTGACCCTGGGACATGAACCCAGGACCCCAGCGCTGCAAGGCTGTAATGCTAACCACTAAGAAAAAAAACATTTAAGATAATATTAGAAATTATATGTAATGATCGTGGGTACACCCGTGCCCTTCTATATGGCGTGGCAAACCCCCGGCCCTGACTTACGGCCGCACCCGCGATCCTCGGTATGGATCATGGGTACACCAGTGCTCTTCTATGTGGTGCAGCAACCCTCTAGGACTGACTCACCTGTCCATGAGCCTGCTTCCTGATTCTCGAGGTTGCGCGTGTCCCTATTCTCTAGGGCGCGCGCTCGCTCTTCAGGATTTAAAGGGCCAGCGTCCTCCTGATTGGTGCTGGCATTTCCAGCTCTGCTAAATAGTCCAACGGCTCCCAGCATTCCTTGATGGATCTTCAAGTGAAAGCCTCCTTTGTGTCTCCAGCGTGTTCCCGTGTACCCTGCGTTCCAAGTCGTGGTTACCGTGGTCCATTCCTGTGTATCCTGTGGTCCGTTCCTGTATCCTGTGATCTGTATCCTGTGGTCCGTTCCTGTATCCTGTTGTCCGTTCCTGTATCCTGTGGTCTGTATCCTGTGATCCGTTCCTGTTTCATATGGTCTGCATCCTGTGGTCTATTCCTGTATCCTGTGGTCCGTATCCTGTGGTCCATTCCTGTATCCTGTGGTCCGTATCCTGTGGTCTGTATCCTGAGGTCTGTATCCTGTGGTCCGTTCCTGTATCCTGTGGTCCGTATCCTGAGGTCCGTATCCTGTGGTCCGTTCCCATGCTCCTGTGCTCCGGCCATCATGTGCTCCTGCTGTGCCTTCCAGGGTTCCACCCCTGCGGTGTCTTCAGTCCGTACCAGCGTTACCAGTGTTCCTCTGTGTTCCTGCTGTCATCCCAGGCTCTGACTGTTTCCTGCATTTGTTACCTTGGCTGCCACCCTGGCTCTCATTCCAACCCCCGCGGTGGTCCAGAGGGTCCACAGACTCCTCCCAAAGAGACTCTCCACACTCTTTGGAGTGTGACATTATATAGATAGTATAAGTGCAAGGTTGGAGATTCCAAATCAAAATCTAGGAGAGGAGCCCAAAAAGAAACAGGATCAGACAGCACCTGTATCACTGCACACAGGGAAAGAAGAACATCTGCAAGATCCTGCTGTGGCTGATCTGCCACTAATCTAAGGCTGCACATCAGCATTAATAATATTAGTAGAAAAATCAATAATTATAATAATAGTTCAGTATATTATAATAAAAGTAATAGTAAATGAAGTATTAGATAATAACTGGTATAAATTATAAAATAAATAATAAACCACATAATTATTATAAGATAAAATTAATCTTATAAAATTAACTATAGTTTAATAATTTGAGCATTTATAATAATAATAAAAATGTTTTTAAAAAATTATGATAATAGAAATAGTATAAATATTAGGTTGAACATTTATTCAATTATAATTTTAAAGATATAATTAAGAAACTAATAGTATAATGCGTAATAGTGTGATACTAGTAATTATAGAATAATTATTTTAAAATGAAAGAACTAGATGTAATATTAGCACAGTATTAATATGTAACTGTATTAATAATAGTATAATTTAGGTGATTATATTATGATTATTATACAAAATCATAACAATATTTGATCCAGGGTTCAAGAAGGAGGTTTTTGCCTTCTTCTGGATCATTAACTCTAGGGTTAGGAAAATAATAACAATAATTGTAATAAAAATTGATTCTAGAAATTTCACTTGTGTCATTTTCCAATACCCAAATCTTGTATCTTTTAGGCTCTTTTCACATTGTGCTTTTCATGCTCTAGGTAAGGAAAATTTCCTGAAATGGCCTCCAAATACAAGTCAAATAGTAGGTTAAACAAACATATACTCGGAAAGGGGTGGAGACTATCTTTGTGGGATGCATAATACCATGTGTCACGGGTGCTCCTGCGACCCATATCACGGGTTGCGGGCTCACCTGTGCCCCTCGCTGCCTGCCGGCACCATGCTTGCTTGCGCCATTTAAACAAACATGCTCCGGTCCCGACGTGCACATCCCAGATTCCCAGGGCACGCCCTCGCTGACGCTCGAAGATTTAAAGCACTAGTGCACCGCTCATTGGTGCTAGCCATCCCCTGGAAAGTGCATAAAAGCCGGTCTCTCCCAGCATTCCCCAGAGAATCTTCGTTCTCTATGCCCTCGAAAAAGCTTGTTTCCTTGCCTTGCACCAGTGTATTGATTTCCTGTTGTGACCCCGGAACTGTTCCTGTTTAAGCTCCACCGCTGCCTGCCCTGACCTTCTGCTTAGGCTCTGACGTTGACCCTGTGCCTCCGGTCCTAACCTCCTGCCTGTCCCCGACCACAAACCTGCCTTACGTTTCTGTACCTCGCCTTGACTGCCACCGGGAACAAAGTCGCACCTGTGGAACGACCTGGTGGTACCCCGCCGCAGAAAGACCAACCCGCTTTGCAGCAGGCTCTGGTGAAGACCGGGTGCCACTTAGACTCCGGTCCCAGGTGTCGGCTTGCGTCATCTTCCACAGTGGTCCAGTGGGTCCACTACCCCTGGAGCCTGACACCATGTAGGCAGACAACACAGCTGAGATTGGTCCTATGAAGGGGGAGGAGCTTGTAGACATGATGGGGAATGGTGGCATCAGAAACCAGCTGATTATGTTGTGTTATTTTCATACATTTTTGCAGAGGTGGGAAAAATTAACTTTTGTATTCTGTCTACAGTAAAAAAAAAATATTCAAATAATTGCAGATTGTTTCAGCTCCAGATTTTTTGTGCAGAGTGCTGAGTGGGATTTGCATAAATCTCATTAACTCTGCTGATAATATATTACACTGTAGGTTTTGTGCCCAGGCAATCTGTGCATCATATGCCTTGTGTGCAGATATATATAGCTTTATTGTCACAGTCAAGGAGAATAGTCAGTGGACTCCCTGGACCACCGCAGTGATAACAATAACAAATCTAAGTGAACTCCTGGTCTTTGCCAGAGCCCACCGCAAAGCGGGATGGTCTTGCTGCGGCCGGGAGTCACCAGGTCGCGCCGCGGGTGCGACTAGGCCCGTGGTGGCAGCCAAGATAGAGACACGGGTACCACGGGAAGGCTGGCAGGACCACGGGAAGGCTGGCAGGACCACGGAAAGGCTGGCAGGACCTCGGATGGCTGGCAGGACCTTGGAAGGCTACTGGATTACCAGACCGCCACAGGATACCAGGATCGCCACAGGATACCAAGACCGCCACAGGACACCAGGAACATCACAGGACACCAGGACCGCCACAGGACACAGAAACACCACGGAACACAGGAATCACAGAATACACGGAGGCGTCTGGAAACGCTCGAAAACACGGAGGGCTTTCTTTTCAGTAACAGGACATGAAGATCTGGCAGGGGATGTCGCCAGGCTATAGAGCAGAGCCTTGATGCCAGCAGCGGGGACGCGCGCGAGCTCGTCAGACACCAGGAGCACCGCCGGACGTGCCGGAGCCAGGAGCCGAGACTCAGAGACAGGAACCAGGGCATGTAAGTATGGAGCTGGGGAAGCGGGGGCAGACACGGCGGAGCATGGGTGCACCTGCGATCCGCAACATGGATCGCGGGGACACCCGTGCCAGTATAGCAGGTCGGGCCGGACAGCGTTTAGGTGCAACCGCGATCCCGAGACATGGATCGGGGGTCACCCGTGACATTTATACTTCCGTACATTAATTTGCTTCATCCTCCTGCAGCCACCACTAGAAGGAGCTCAGTGCAGAGAGAATTTTGCTGCTTCCTTTACAATGGCCAGCAGTAATTTTTAGTCCTGAGCTCTACACTCCCCCTAGTGGTGGCTGCAGGGAGTGAGTATTATCATTCAGAGCTGTATAGGAAATGTTTGTCAAGTAGGTTATAACAGGTCTCTAATGTAAATATATAGGAAACTATGGTGATCAGAATGAGCAATATATTAACCCATTAAGTACAAGGCGTTTTAAAAACCAAGCATTTTTCTACAAGACAGAGAAATAGCCAGTTAGTGGGAATTTTTTTATTATTTAGCTTTTTACACAATAAATATTTAATAATGAGTAGAGATGAGCGAATACACATTAGCGTACTCGAAACTGCTCGTTGCTCGGACGAGTATTTCGCCAGCTCGAGAAAATGGCATCTCCCGCTGTTGTGATTTTTGGCGGCCAGAAACAGAGCCAATCACAAGCCAGGAGACTCTGCACTCCACCCAGCATGACGTGGTACCCTTACACGTCGATAGCAGTGGTTGGCTGGCCTGATCAGGTGACTCTGGAATAGACTAGCCCCTGCCCGCGCTGCTCGGATCATTCTCTGTCTGGATGCCGCTAGGGAGAGAGCTGCTGCTGGTCAGGGAAAGCGTTAGGGTGTTCTATTAGAATAGTGTTAGGCAGGAGTGATTCTACAAGAACCCAACAGCCCTTCTTAGGCCTACAATAGCGTTATATTTTACTTTTTTTTGTTTGCTTGTGGCTGGGCTTGCTGCCACTAGTAGTGCAGCTAGTACCATATTGTGAGGAATTTGCAGGGAGACCTGCGACCGTTGTGTTTAGCTCTTAGTGACACACATATCCAACTCAAACACCGAAGTGGGACAATTTATTAGGGGTTTGATTTGAATTAGGCACAGTCTGCTGATTAATTTTTTTTTACGTTTATTTCTTTTTATAACTCAAAGTAATCTGGCAAAGCAGTGTGCTTTCAGTGTAGGCTAGAAAATAGCCATAGGAGAACCCCAACGGCTTACTTAGGCCTACAATAGCGTTATATTTTACTTTTTTGGTTTGCTTGTGGCTGGGCTTGCTGGCACTAGTAGTGCAGCTAGTACCATATTGTGAGGAATTTGCAGGGAGACTTGCGACCGTTGTGTTTAGCTCTTAGTGATACACATATCCACCTCAAACACAGAAGTGGGACAATTTATTAGGGGTTTGATTAGAATTAGGCAGAGTCAGCTGATTTATTATTTTTTTTACCTTTATTTCATTTTATAGCTCAAACTCATCTTGTAAAACGTTTATTTACTTTTATAACTGAAAGTCATCAGGCAAAGCACAAAATCCAGTTGTGTGCTGTGAGTGTAGGTTAGAAACTAGCCATAGCAATAGGATAGCATCGTTTTGTTTAAAAAAAAAAAAACACACAAAAAAACAAAAAAATGTACAGTTTACACTTTAATTTTGAAAATGTTTAACCCGAGGGCTAGGGGTAGAGGACGAGGGCGTGGACGTGGGGGAGCAGGGGAACGCTGCAGAGCTACACTCCCTAGGTTCATCATGTCTCAAGTTACTGGGACTCGTGGTAGAGCACTGTTGAGGCCAGAACAGTGCAAAGAGGTGATGTCGTGGATTGCGGACAATGCTTCTAGCCATTTGTCCACCAGTCAGTCTTCCACGCAGTCCACCCATGTCACCGAAATCAGCACTCCTCCAGCTCCTCCACCTCAGCCTCCTTCCCCCCAGTCTGCCCCCTCCCAGCAAAATTTGGCATTTGAACCGGCATACTCTGAGGAACTGTTTTCTGGACCCTTCCCACAGTCACAAACCACTTGTCCGGTTGCTGCTGAGCTATTTTCCGATGCCCAGGTTTTCCACCGGTCGCAGTCTGTGGGTGATGATGACATTATTGACGTAGTGGAAGAAGTGTGTAAAGAGGTGTCGGACGATGAGGAGACACGGTTGTCAGACAGTGGTGAAGTTGTTGTCAGGGCAGGAAGTCCGAGGGGGGAGGAGACTGAGGGATCGGAGGATGATGAGGTGACAGACCCAAGCTGGGTTGATAGGCCGGGTGAACACAGTGCTTCTGAGACGGAGGCGAGTCCTATACCAGAACAGGTTGGAAGAGGCAGTGGTGGGGCCAGACGGAGAGGCAGGGCCAGAGCTGGTGCATCAGCGCCAAATGTTTCACGTAGTCAAGCTCCCGTGGTGAGGGCTAGATTTTCAGAAGTCTGGAGGTTCTTTAAAGAAACACCGGATGACCGACGGACTGTGGTGTGCAACCTGTGCCAAACCAGGATCAGCAGGGGTTCCACCACTACTAGCTTAACTACCACCAGTATGCCCAGGTATATGAATGCTAAACACCCCACTCAATGGCACCAAGCCCGTTCACCTCTGGCCGGGCACACCACTGCTCCTTCCCCTGTGTCATCTGCTAGTCAGCCCCCTGCCCAGGACCCCGGCCCAAACACCTCCCGTGCGAAAACCCCATCTTCGCCTCCACGATCCTCCACAGCATCCACCAGCGTTCAGCTCTCCATACCCCAGACGCTGGAGCGCAAAAGGAAGTATAGTGCGACCCACCCACACGCCCAAGCCCTCAACGTCCACATCTCCAAACTGCTTAGCCTGGAGATGCTGCCCTATAGGCTGGTAGAGACCGGGGCCTTTCGAAACCTCATGGCGGGGGCCGCCCCTCGGTATTCGGTCCCCAGCCGCCACTACTTTTCCCGATGTGCCGTCCCAGCCCTGCACAAGCACGTGTCAGACAACATCATCCGTGCCCTGACCAACGCCGTTTCTGACAAGGTCCACCTGACCACAGACACGTGGAGGAGTGCTGCCGGGCAGGGCCACTATGTATCGCTGATGGCACATTGGGTTAACTTGGTGGAGGCTGGGACCAAGTCTGACCCTGGGGCTGGTCATATACTGCCGACGCCGAGGATTGCGGGGCCTACCTCGGTCCAGGTCTCAAAGGCCTACTATGCCTTCTCCTCCTCCCACCCCTCCTCCACCTCCTCCTCCGAATTACCATCCGTGGGCATGGCGCCATCAGTTGGTAGCTCTAGGCACAGCAGCAGTGCCATCGCTAAGGGACAGCAGGCGGTGCTCAAACTGCTGAGCCTAGGCGATAAAAGGCACACCGCCCAAGAGCTATTACAGGGCATCACGGCGCAGACTGATCTGTGGCTGGCACCGCTGAACCTGAAGCCAGGCATGGTTGTGTGTGACAACGGACGTAACCTGGTGGCGGCTCTGCAACTCGGCAGACTGACACATGTGCCATATATACAAAAAGTCCTCCAGCTCACCTGGATCATGCGGCAACTTAGTCCGCTAGCACGGATCCACCCCGCTGCTGGGCGATGTAGTCCACAAAAAAGAAATTTCCGGATCCAGCTAGGTGCAGATTAAAATCGCCTTTTTTCGATTTTCAGGGCATCCATCAGATAAAATACAGGTGGCATGGTATAATCGTCAACGCGTTTCTAGCACATACAAGTGCTCTTAGTCATGATTAAGAGCACTTGTATGTGCTAGAAACGCGTTGACGATGACACATGTGCCATGCCTGGCCCATGTGTTAAATCTCATAGTTCAGCGGTTCCTCAAGACATACCCCAATCTGTCTGATTTGCTCACGAAGGTGCGCCACATCTGTGCGCATTTAAGGAAGTCCAGCACAGATGCTGCCACTCTCAGGGCAGCGCAGCGCCGCCTCCAACTGCCCGCTCACCGACTGTTGTGCGACGTGCCCACAAGGTGGAATTCAACATTAACCATGTTATCCAGAGTTTACCAGCAGCGTAGAGCGATTGTAGACTGCCAGATGTCAACTTCCACCAGAACTGGTAGTCAGGTCAATCAGCTTCCTCAAGTCTACAATGAGGAGTGGACGTGGATGTCTGATATCTGTCAGGTGCTGAGTAACTTTGAGGAGTCAACACAGATGGTCAGTGGCGATGCCGCCATCATCAGCCTCACCATCCCGCTGCTTGGCCTGTTGAAAAACTCTCTGGTCAGCATTAAGTCGGAAGCTTTGCGCTCGTTACAAGAGACGGGGGAAGAAGATTCCCTTGTTGATAGCCAAAGCACCTTCAGGTCTGTTTCTCAGCGCATATCGGAGGAGGTGGAGGAGGATGAGGAGGAAGAGGAGGAGAATGTTGGCGAGACAGAAGAGGGGACCATTGTTCAGTCCTTCACTGTTCAGCGTGTATGGGCAGAAGAAGAGGAGTTGGAGGAGGAGGAAATGGACAGTCAGGCCAGTGAGGGGAGTGAATTCTTGCGCGTTGGGACTCTGGCGCATATGGCAGATTTCATGCTAGGCTGCCTATCCCGTGACCCTCGCATTCAAAGAATTTATTCCAGCACCGATTACTGGGTATTCACTCTCCTGGACCCACGGTACAAGCAAAATCTTTCCACTCTCATCCCTGGAGAGGAAAGGAGTGTGAGAATGCATGAATACCAGCAGGCCCTGGTGCACAAGCTGAAACAGTATTTCCCTTCTGACAGCGCTATCGGCAGAGGGCGTACTTGTTCGGGACAAGTTTTCTGGAGGACCACCTACCTGCTCCTCTGGTTTGAAAACTTTTTTGGACTGCCACATAGAGGCACTCAATCTATTTAATTTTTCTGGAGGACCACCTACCTGCTCCTCTGGTTTGAAAACTTTTTGGACTGCCACATACAGGCACTCAATCTATTTAATTTTTCTGGACGACCACCTACCTGCTCCTCTGGTTTGAAAACTTTTTTGGACTGCCACATACAGGCACTATCCAAATTAAATTGTCTCCATAGCAGCCTCCACACGTCGTCTTTTTAGCTGCCTCCACACGTTGTCTCCATTGCTACCTCCACACGTCATCGCCATAGCTGCCTCCAAAAGTCATCCATATAGCTGCCTCCATACATGGTCCCCTTATCAAACGAGCTGTGTCAAGCAGAATTTTGGGTTGTTTTCATGGCTTCCACATCAAACTTGTTAACTTTGTCGCCATCCTGCTGTGTAATCCACAAAATATACTGGCAACTTTTATCATTTACCGATATTATTTCAGCGCTTCTTGCGCATCTGTTTACATTCCCCTCACCCGCCATATCCCAAACTTATAAGAACGCTACTACACTTGATCTTATACAAAAGGTTCTTAGAGGTGCTGTTTGGGGAGGAGCCGAGAGAGAGGGGCTTGGACAGGAGAAAGCTTGACTGGCAGCGGACCGCCAGCTCCATCCCAAGATCCAACTAACATAGTTTTAACTGCAGCACCTTTAATCTCCTACTACTTCACTGCATCCATACATCGTCCCTTTATCAAACGAGCTGTGTCAGGCAGAATTTTCAGGTGTTTCACCAGATACATAGTGGAACTCGGCCCATCTGTCGCCGCCATGCTGGAGACCTGAAGTTGCAATCATAGCAGCGCAATATGGATCCCCCATACTGTCGCTCTTAATCATGGAAGTCGTCTCCACATGTCGTCCCCTTATCAAAAGAGCTGTGTCAGGCTCATTTTTCCGGTGTTTCACCAGATACGTTATGGAACTTGGTCACTATGTCGCCACCCTGCTGTGTTATCGACTAAATATACCGTCAACCTTTTGTTGACATAGGAAATCATTTCAGCGCTTCTTGCTCACCTCCTTTGGTTCCTCTCTGCCACCCATTGGTTTGAAGCCTGAGTCCATTTAGGGTATGTCGCCATGACACTCTCTAGCCTGCCGCTGCTGCCGCTGCCTCTGCATGCCGTCCCCTATAGTGTCAGGGTCAATTATTGGATGTTTTAAATGCTATCTAGCCTCATTCGGTCACTCTGTCATGGCCATGCTGTTGCCCATAATTTTGGCATAATGGTGCGATTAAGCAGCCTCAGAGGCATCCATGCATGCTGCCCCTGCTGTTTCCTGTCCATTTCCGTGGTGTTTTCATCCTTTTCTGAGGTTCCCAGGTGTTTGGCCAAGCTTCCCTGTGCAGAGCCTTGGTCCCCTTGGAAAATGCTCGAGTCTCCCATTGACTTCAATGGGGCTCGTTATTCGAGACGAGCACTCGAGCATCGGGAAAAGTTTGTCTCGAATAACGAGTACCCGAGCATTTTAGTGCTCGCTCATCTCTAATAATGAGTCATTGTCATTATACTGGTCATAATAGACTACAGCCCCATAATCCAGTAGTTATACACATGATAACACCAAAGGGTGACTGAAAAACTACCTGCCACAACTGGGGAAGTGACCTCTTTCAGGTATTGCAGGGCAGAGCACATATACAACTATGGCCTGGTATTTCAATTTAAAAATCCTTAGATGCCGTTGCATTCTCCCCCTCCTCATAGATAGATGAGAGGTGATATAACGCCAATATTTTATTAAGATATTTCAGACACTAATATGGGGGAAGCTGCATAGTCTATAGTAGGGGATTCACAGAGCCCCATCCATACTTTTCAGGAGATAGGAATATTAATTTAGTAGGTGGTCAGGAAGTGGTTAACCTCATAAACAATATGCAAGGCACACTCACACTTTTCCAAAAGCTATCACACAGGACCTCTCACCCCAACACTTCAAGCTCTTCCTACCCCCACTCTTATAACACACAGGGGCCCATCTCCACTAACAACAGAAAGGATGCTATTCCCCCACTCCATGAATCCGGCCCCCAGTAGTTGAGCTATTGTACACACTTACCTCTAGTTCTTTCTGTCCTCACTCCCCATTCCTGTTGCTTCTACTCATTGTGGCTGGTAGGGTGGCAGTCATGGGGTGGCCTGGATGCTGGATGTTAAAGCAGCAGCAGGACAGAAACAAACCCAGTACTGACTGGTTGATGCTCAAACATTTACCACTAGGTTAAAGGGGTTTTCCAGTTCCATCTATGAATGACCTCGCCTATAGGTATCCTATGGGGGGGGGGGGGGAGGTCATGGAGGGGAGAGGGCACGCTCACCTCCAGTGCTGTCCCCGTGTTTTGCTTGCACAGATGTTGGTGTCTGGTGTCGCTGGAGCTCCAGTATTGGACATCACAACTGTTACAGAATGTGGAACACAAGTCATACAATATGACAACATTTAGTCTTCCTCGACCTTGTGAGGCTTTTGAAGTTATCTAGGAAACTGCACAAATTTTGTATTAGTGTTACATTTATATCAATATTTGATGTGACAATAGAAAAGTGCATCTCAGAAAAGACTGGTACATCTACCATCTAAAAAATGTCATAACTCCCTCTAAAAGGCGATTGTGCACAAAAACCAGTTCTAACTTGTACATGATTTGACAAATATAGTCACAAAGATAACATTTCTCATAACCCAGTAGAACCACAGCGCAATAGTTACAGATAAAGTATAATAGTTTGTTTATTGTATGAAGATAAATGAACAATAAAAAATATGAAAATATGAAAGTGTAATACACAAAAGTGACCACAAGAGGGGGCAAGTATAGCAGCAAATATTGTACAATAGCAGCAACAGTTTTTTTTTATATATGTATATACTGTATATTGTTCTTTCCATTTAGGATAAAGTCTAATTGTTCTTCCACTTCTAGAACAGTGCAAAGGATTCTGGGTTTCACTGACTTTCTGCTTTCCATTACATTTGATGTAAATATTACACCGCATTATAATTATTTTTGAATCTTCTTATATGGGATCAGGCTGTAAAACAAACATATTTTTCATATACAATTTCTGAAATTTCTCTCTTTTTGTTTGATGAAAATGCTTTAGTAATTATCTAACAATACATTATAGGAATTACACAATAAATAGATGTCTATGGAGAGTAATCAAATAAAGCATACAGACAGGACGGGATTGAATATAAACTTCTAGAATGCATTTAGAGCAAAGTTACCTCCACACACCACATGCGACATTCCAAAAATAAAGTCACAGTAACATATTCCATTTTCTTTTCTTTTCTGTAATTACTATATTACTATAATTCTTCCTCTTATTTTCTCTTGTTTATTCCTATTTCCCTAATCCGTTATCTATTTATAATATTATGTGTATATATATATATATATATATATATATATATATATATATATATATATTCATTTTCATTACATTTCTCTAGATTACAAAGCTGGCACAGCTTATATGTTATAGATGAAGTTACTTGTTACCTGAGCTAAGATCTTGTGAGTCCCACACAGCATCGCCATCACATCATATATGATCTTATAGATGCAAATTATCACCTGAAGTGCACTGAGGGCAATTAGAATGGAGAACAATATTATGTTCCACTCCACAACATTGCCTGGTTCTAAGCACTGAGACCAGGACGAATAGACCACAAGATACCTAGAATGAAGACACAGATATACAGATCACAGCACAGCAGTATACTGGATATATAAAAGGAGCACGACTATAGAATTTCTATATTTATAAATGGAGAAAATGTGACAAATATGACATGGATTTCAGATATTATTTCTAACAACGTCTAGTGTAAAATGTAGTTCATTTGTTTAGTCCCTCACCACTAAGCCCCTCCATAACACTACAAGGTTTCGTAAGACTGCCATGCAGGGGGAAGATGTCCCAGAGTTCCCAAACTGAGGTGCAAAACTGCCCCTGTATCTTAAAGGACTTCTAACAGCAGGATTAGGGATCATAAACCGAGCACACTTACATGCTGGTGTGTGCCCCCTCTGTAAGGATCAGCTATTCTTTTAGCTTCTTATGTCCTTTAAAAATTATGCAAATGAACCTGAGGGGCTCTGGGCTTAATTAACAACTGTGAAGCCCAGAGCCCTCGAGCTCATTTGCATAATAATTAAAGCCTTTAAAAAAAAAAACAAGGGCATATAAAGCTAAAAGAAGAGCTGATCCTGTCAGAGGGGGCACACACCAGTATGTCAGTGTGATTGGTTTACAGTCCCTCATCCTGGTGGTAGATGTCCTTAAACTTGTGACATGATAAAAAAATTATATGGATATCAGCTCAGAATATTCTGGGGTACAAACATATGGAACAATGTAAGGTATAGGAACTCCATCTTGCTAGCCAGGTACACAAAGATTGGGGCACAGGAATGACTCGGGAGTAACACCTGAATGGAAGCCTACGCTACCCTATGCTAGTCCTTGGGATACATCAATTTAATCATTTCGGAAGCAGAGGTGTGAACCTAGCCTTAGAAATGTCACAGGTCTAAAGATTAACTGCAGTATACTTTGCTATCATGTACTACTATTATTTTATTAGAATACGATCAGTACCCTCCAGCTGTGTTAGCAAAGGGGTAACTCCATCCAGTCTCTGTTCTGCAGTACGGACCTTGAGACAATCCCAGGGAGGAGATTATCAGGGAATAGCCAGAAAACAGCACACCCAGCAGAGCAAACAGCGCAGACCCTAGTCTCTGTAATACAGAAAAGTGACATATGTTAGGAAATACAATGGGACCAAATCAGCAAGCCATGTATGCCTGCCATCTCACATGACTTTTTTGACAAAGTGGGCAGAGCAAGCCAGAGTTACTACAACTTGTGGAAGAAAATTGATGCAGTATCCAAGCAGTAGAGGTACAGACTACCGGCACTACCACATTCGCATATCACATCAAGGACGAATTCAGGTCCGGGAGCCGGGGTTGTAAAATGGATCACATATACCAAGTCCCAAACCGAAACAAAAAGAAAAAAGACATGCGGCACTCACCGGTAACAGGGATAATGTTCGCTTTATTGTGGGGAAGAGTTCATAGCAGGTAGGATGTACGCCACGCCGGGGTGACGGGCCGTTTCGCGCAGTGTGCGCTTTCTCAAACCTCGGGCAAAGGTTGCAGATCTGCATTGATGCAGACAGTGGTGATCCTAGACTCTCTACTGACTGAGATGAACTATATAAACTACCTGCCCCATTGACCATACAGAGTCTTCCACCCATGCGGACATAAGGTGTGAAGGGACTGTACTGCAGGCAATGCAATTGCTATGAAAACCATCCCACGTTTTGTTAGTATTGTGAATGGTTTCTGTTAACAACAGGATGCTGCCCCTATGTCCTACTGCAGGTGCTCCCGTCTGAGGCAAGAGGCTCAAGTCACCTTCACCAAGGGCCACATCCCCACAATGGTTGTGGTTAAAGGGCTGATTGTTCTTGTTCCTGTAATTCGTATCTTTCCCACCATACACGTTAATACTTACAGAGCAATGTATGTTATATGACTGTCTCCCAGCACAGCAGGATGAGCTGCATTTATAGAAATCCACCAGCAGGAGCACAGCAGATAAAATGATCATCTGTAAAAGCAGAAGATAGTTATTGTGTTAGTAAAAGATTAACTTTACTATAAAGACGAGCTGGTGTCTCCTGTTTATTCCTCATAGAAACAGAAACAGAGAGGATGTTGTCATTCACAACCTTCATACATTATACAGTTGCAGTCATTATATTTTTAATCTTATTGCAAATTAGATTACTAAGTAAAATTAGCAAATTTTCCAGCTGTTTGCAAAAAAGCAAACAATAACTACTGTATGTTAATATCTCTACAAAAGCCACATTATTTATGTGATTTCACAGGTGGTCTTCACAGGTGGTCCCCTACTTAACCCCTTCCCGCCGCAGCCCTTTTTCGTTTTTGCGTTTTCATTTTTCACTCCCCACATTCAAAACTTTTTTATTTTTCCATGTACAGAGCTGTACGACGGCTTATTTTCTGCGTAACAAATTACACTTCAAAATGGTGGTATTTAATAGTCCATGCCGTGTACTGGGAAGCAGGAAAAAAATTCCAAATGCAGTGAAATTGGTAAAAAAAACACATTTGTGCCGTATTCTTGTGGGCTGTCTACTTTATTCTTTGGGTCGGTACGATTACAGGGATATCAAATTTGTATAGTTTTATAATGTTTTCATACATTTAAAAAAAATAAAACCTCCTGTGCTGATAGCACATTGTAATGCATGGGTTAACCCGAAGTATCTTCAGGTACTCCGGTTTCCTCCCACACTCCAAAACATACTGGTACAGTGTTTTGATTGTGAACCCCATGGGGACAGGGGCCAAATTGGCAAGCTCTGTGCAGCGCTGCGTAATCTGTGTGCACTATATAAATCAAGTATTATTATTATTAAGAACATCCTACTTACAGCCAAATGGCCCTCTGGATGTTTGTCATTAAATGTACTTTAGCCCTGAGCTACAATAAACAGCTGTAATAGTTATAAAAGGTGTCTGCAGTGAAGCTTTATTATTAATCCTGGTTCTGATGACAATCCAACATTTTTAAAATCCAATTGTCACAGAGATTAAAAAAAAAAATTGTCTGGGTTTACAATTATAAGATATACAGATCCGACTTACATACAAATTCAACTTATGAACAAATCTACAGAACCTATCTTGTACGTAACCCTGGTGGACTCCCTGTATGAGTATACTGGTAAAGACAGCATACTGACAGTGTAATCCCATACTGTACATGTACCCAGTACTAGATGTTACTGTGAGACCGGTCTGTCCTTTTCCCTGTTGTGTAGAGCTGCATTGTGTTCTCCCTCCCCCATCAGCCAGACACGACTGCGCATGCACTATATTGGCTCAGTGTGTCTGTCTCTCTGGAGGAGCCTGACATCCAGAGGAAACTGAGGGACCAACACAAATAGATCCACTGCTTTACACTGACTACTTCTCCCCACAACCACAGACCTTGCAAATAAAAGGAAAGTTGGGGCATTTAGCACAAAAATGTTCAAATTTTTTTCAGCCGTTTCCTAAAGATAAATCAGATGCAACACTTGAAAACTCAGTTGCTGTAAACTTTTCTGGGCGGTTGAAAAAGTTTTTTGGGAGCAAATCTACCAATGTACCCAAAGAAATTGCAAATATAACAGAAGAAAAAGAAAAAGCACAGATAAATGATCCCCATTAAGTTACAAGCACAGGAGCAGACAGGCTGGGTGGAAGGTAAGGTCTGCTCTCTGATCTTCCATCAGCCATGTCCTGGAGTCGTATAACTACTACTAATTACATTTTATAATAACGCTAAAAAAATCACTTTTCTTCTTTTCCATTCATTAAGTGATATTATTATATTTTATATCACGGCAACCACAAGTAACAACTATGAGGTGCTGAATCTATCTTTATAGCCATAACTATACAGCAAATATTGTTCTACCATGTAATCAAAAAATATCTATTTGAGGAATTACAACTCTAATAATGGCCAGCTAGGAAAAAGGATATTTTTGTTTAAATGAAAAATTCTATTATTGCTCTTTGCATTTTCTCCACGTCACTACAATTACAGATATTCAAGGTTAGTGAAAAGTCCCAGGACAACCCAATTTTAGAAAGTAAAGAGAAAATGACATCTCTGAATATCCCATCTAGTAATGGATGAGGGGGTCTATCTTTTACAGCATGTCCCGAACATGCCTCCAGCTTGAAGGCCGCCACACTGTAACAAGGACAAGTTTTTCCCATTGGAAGATGGTCATGTTATGCTACATGACCATCGACCAATTGTTCTATCAAAGAAGAACAGAATTGTAAATTGTGAGTTACAAGTTATTAGCACAGAGAATGAGCTTGGTGTTCAGAGCTATAGATAACTTGTGAAATAACTGTGCATCACTGGGAACGTTTCCAACTGCTTGCAACGTTCTGTGTTGATAATGTATGAACCACAAGATTTTGCAAATCTGCAGCAATTGATTTCTGAGAACATTCTGCGCTCATTTCATATGCTAGATGATCACCTTTCCACTTCCCCTTGACCCAAGATGGCAGCCATGTTGTGGGCATAGCCTCAAAGAGTGACGCCCTCACCCATTACGTGGTGTTCAAAAATGCCATTTACCCTTTTGCTTATGAAATAAAAAGTTCCTGTGACTTTTGTACCTGTACAAAAAATATTCCATAAAATGTTTTAATAAATTACTCACCATAAGGCCCCCAAAACAGATCCCTTGGAAGTACCAAACATAGTTTGTGAGCTGATTGCTGGCAGCATACGTGCTATCACCATTGGGAAAGTATAGAAGGATATTCACAACAATACTCCATACAGCCAGGGGAATTAGAGCCAGAATGGAATATTCTGAGCAATTCTTAAGAAACATCTTTAAGCAGCTACTAGCGAGGAGCTAGGCTTGTATATCAGGTCACTATGGTGCCGTGTGCGGACAACTCTGCTGAACCGGCAGGTTGCTGGGAAATCATCAAACAATACACACAATGGACGACCTGGAGGCAAACAGCAAACACAGGACTGACAGGAGGATTCCAACCTTCTGTGTAGAGAACACAAAATCATGCAATTTTCTATTATCCATGTAATTGCAATTCAATTTTTTTCATATTAAAGTTTATTAAAGATTTTAACAAGTCAATAACATAACAAAGCTTAAGACAATACAAAGGTAAGAAAGTTGTTTCCACTTGGGATATACATTAAATAGTGCTAGGCTGCAGTCCACAGACTGTCAAGGATAGTTATTACAATATTTCATGCAATTTCAATTTTACTCCATTTTATTATAGTTAAAACCTTCTTCTAAAGATAACAAACAAAGCAGTCATGTGACAATGGAGGAGCACATCTTACACTGATCCTACAGTTCCATTTTAAAGATAACCAAGTGTTGATCATGTGAACACACTTCGTTCACCTAGCAGAAGTGTTTCCTTATATTCGTCCACAATGTAATAATGCAATTGTATGCATATCAAAGCAATACAGTCAAAGGGGTTGTCCAAAGGTTGAAACATGGCCGTTTATTTTTCCATTTATCTCCATTAAAAAACTGGCATAAACCATAGTAAGGTGTGGAACTGTTTTTGGAAGAAATCAGCCCTTCTTTTCTACCTCCGGACAACCCCTTAAATAGTAAAAAAAAGTCATAAAAACTTGTCAATGTTGTCAATTTGTTCATGAAGTTAACTGAGAAAAAAAAGTACAGGGTAAACAGACACAGAGAATGATATGGGTGCTCCTTCTCCATAAACACGGACAGATAAGGTAATGAAATGCTGTAGTAATTCTGTATATACACAGACACACATGATGGGGAGATCCTGTAGTAATCCTGTATATACACTGACACACATGATGCGGAACTGCTGTAGTAATTCTGTATATACACAGACACACTGGATGGGGAACTGCTGTAGTAATTCTGTATATACACTGACACACATGATGCGGAGCTGCTGTAGTAATTCTGTATATACACTGACACACATGATGCAGAGCTGCTGTAGTAACCCTGTATATACACACTAATAGACATGATAGGGAAATGCTATAGTAATCCTATACAGTATATACACAGACACACTGGATGGGGAGATGATGTAGTAATCCTGCATATACCCAGATAGACATGATGAGGAGATGGTGTAGTCAGGAGTGAACTTAGCTTGTCTGCTGCCTGAGGCAAACTATAGAAAGACACCCCTCTCCCCCCAAATTTTGAAGCCACATATTTTTTTACATTCTTATTGTGCAATCCAAATGAAGTTAGTATGGTCAGTATTATAAAATGTATATAGATTAGATTTATATAAACACCTTCCTTCAGGAATACTTGGATGGGGAGGGCTCACAAGCTGAGCCGTCTCCAAACAAGGTGGGTGTTAGCTACATATTGCTGCATATTGCTGGCACTGATGGATATGATCACCCTTCCCCTGTGAGGTCAACAGTGGATGATGATCAGTTGTTATGAGAACTGGTTAGTCATTCATGAAACCGCCACATTCATCGCCACAGTATATGGTAAAAGCGATGAGACTCCCAAAGGTCAAAGTACCCCTGGGGGGGGGGTCTAAAAAAGTTAAAAAGAAAATTATATTAAACCCTAAAAGTTTAAATGACCCCCCTAGAACTGATATAAAAATAAACAACAAAAATCATAAACATATTCTTTATCGTCATGTCCCAAAATGTCCTGATCTATCAGGTTATTCCCGGCGTTGAAGCCCGTAATACAAAATACCGCCCATATGTCTGAACCACCACTTTTTGCCATTTCCAACCCATTTCACTGGCAAGTAAAATTTGTTTAGCTGAAAACAGCTCCACATACAGATCTGTATGTTGAAAACTGAAAAAAGTATGGATTTTAAAAGGCGCGGAGCAAAAAACAGGGGAACAAAAAAAGGTTGTTAAGAAGTTAAAAAAATACACCAAATTCTGAGACCCATAAATTATTTGTGCTATGACGTAAGGAGCTATGCAAGGTGTAATTGTTGTGGGATAAGCTCATTATTGGAGACTATGTTGAACATGTTGAACACTTTTTATTAAAATTTTCTCAAAAATGGTGAAAAAGCAGACTTTTTTTAATCTCTATTATTTATAATGCGTTTCAGCCAGTCTTGTGATATGGCAGCACTGTGTCCACTGCGACACAAAACTCTGCACCTAAAGATGGGTTCCATTGCCGATTTGACATTGCTCCACATATATGTCTAAAGTCTGACATAATTGTACGCCCGTTAAACTGAGTGCACCAGGAAAAAAATCTTGTGCACTCAGTTTAAGCGCTATAGGCAAGTGCAGGGAGCCCGGATTATTGAAGACCGCGCACTGGTCTTCAGTAATCCGGCGCACTCTTCACACTAATCCCTAATGATAAATATGACTCAATAAATTCATTTGTAACCTCATTCATTCTACATCTGTCCATCTCAGCCCTGCTGCAACTTACTATTGTAGTCAGATGTAGCAGAGATGGGGTGGACACCTCAGCCCCTCTACATAAGGAAGGGCATTTTACTTTATCTGTACACATACACACAGTGCTACATACACATGGCCATACACAGTCATCTATCATGGGGACAGATACAACAGTAAATATACAGATATAGGCACATACTGTACCAAAGATATATACTTACATAATTATAGAGAGATTTTAGCAAACCTATACAGGCACAATTCTACCTTATTACTGACTTAAGTGTACAGGAGAGGGGCAGCTTGTGCCAGGGGTGAGGGTCACATGCTAGGGCTTTCCTTACCCTCACAGCAAGCATAGGGCTGCTGGGCAGCATGATAAGACGTCATAGACCTGCTGCTGCTGAGCCTCATGGGGACAGATTCCCTGGTTGTGAGTGCAGCAGGACACAGTGGAGTCTTCTAGTGAAGTGCAAGCGAATAGAAAGCTGCCTGCCATTGTGAGTCTTCAGAGGCAACTCCTCTTTTTGCCTACAGATGAATCAGCTCAGGACTTGCTTCCCTTAGCGTTCCTGACACACAGCATGTACTGGGCTGATTGTTTGCTTCTCTAATCAGTACAATCGCATCTCACTGCCCTGCAGGAAACTTTATACTAAGCTTTGTGCCTCTACTGCACATGCCAGTTCTGCCAGTAGCTGACTGATGCACTGACTGAACCTCACCTGGGACAGTGGCTGTGCCACCCCCTGCCACCTTACAGCCTGTGACTCGTAGGCAGCCAGAATGTGCCGTGTTCAGAATTATTATGAAGTTCAAGTGACACATACGGACTGCTTCCATTACTTGTCGACAAGATGCCGCCCCATGTGTCCACCACTTGGCGCCGCCTGAGGCGATTGTCTCAAGTCGCCTCCTGGAAGGTGTGCCCCTGGTTGTAGTCATTATGTATATACATTGACACACATTATGGGGAGATGCTGTAATAATCCTGTGTATACACTGATAGACATGATAGGGGGATGATGGAGTAATACTGTATATACACAGACACACATGATGGGGAGATGATGTAGTAATACTGTATATACACTGATAGACATGATTGATCAGGAGTCATTCTGTATCCACAGGCTGTGCTGAGCTGTGCTGAGGACAAAAATACACCAGGTCTGACCTGGTATAGCTCTGCTAAGAAACCTGCAAACAATTATTGGTGAATGTTTGCAGATATTTAGAAAGTACACAGGCACGGGTTGTGAACAGCACTATACTGGTGGTTGTGCCCCTTGATGCCACCTCCATGCCCATAAGGAGTGGAGGTGGTGTAGTAGCATAATTAATTGTGATCTCTTGCAGTGTGCAAGAATGTGCAATTATTGCAGGGCTTCTACGCCACAAAACTGTAGTAGAAGCACTGATAAATCCACAAAAATAAGGCCTCATATAGCTAACATGACTGAACATGTAAAAAGTTAAGACTATTGAAAGGTGATAAAAATTACAAAAATCTTTGGACATGTTTTCCCAAGATGGTAATTCACCTTCAAATTCCATTCCATTTAAAACCCAATAATAAATATAACTAAATATTGCAAGAAAAGTGTAATGGAAGAGTAATAGAAGACAAAACTACTTTAATTAGTATCAGCTTCATACAGTGTTATAATGAGGTTATACAACCAACCCCAACACAATATCTGCTTTTACTTCATGACTCATTCCATACAACCTTTGTATAAAAAGTAACATTTATTGCATATCCAGCTACGATATTAAATACATAATTCTGTACAATCACATATACAAGTCATATAGCAAAAATACAACGCGCTTCTTCATATTCATGTCCTGCATTCCAGGAATCAGCAAACGTATTGCTACAAAAAGAAGAAAAAATACATTTCATAAATAGAATTGTCAAGATCAATCTAATTTAAAAGAAAAAACAAGACATTTATCATGATCACGAAACAATAGCAACATCTAACACTGCATATAAATAAGTAACTTCTAATAATTTAAGTGGGTTAGAGTTAGAACTTGGCCATGGTTCGCTTTATATGAGCTATTGGTCATCACAATGATTGCATCTTCAACAGAATGCATATAGACAGAGCAATAATCTGTATTGAATGGTTCATACGTAATGGGGGAGATATATTAATGTGAGGGTCTTTAGATCAGTGCAGAGTAGAACTAGACAGTTCTCCGCTGCTCCAGATTAATCATTGTTATTGTATGTGGATGATTAATCTGGTGCAGTATAGGACTGAGGAGTTGTACTTTGCACCTCCTAGTGGTTGGTCTAGTTTGCTGCGCCACAATATTGAATTTTCTGGCGCATGCGTTATTTTCTAGTGTAGTCCTCTTTTACTGAGGGGTGGAGTTGGTAAACCACCTAAAAATGGTCTAAAGAATGTGGCGCAGGGCATTTCAAGTGTAAACGACTCCAGTTTTCTGTCGTAGACAGATTGATACATCTCCCCCTATGAGTGATCATTGATGCGCCCATTCATTTACATTACTTTTGGCTGCATAAAAGATTAAATCAGCCATTAACTCTTCGCTGACCTATGTCTTGTACAAATGAGGCGATGATCAGAAGAGATCATTGTTATGAAAGGTCTTTCAGATGATAATTGACTTAAAAGGGAACCTACCACCACAATTCTACCTATAAAGGTAGAACGGGTGGTAGGTGGATGTATGGGACGTGAGGATAGGCCCTTTTAGAGCTAATCGTCAGGTCCGGGCTATCTTTTAGAAAACTTTCTACCCTTACATCTTTAGTGCGCAGCTCCTCGTAGCTGCGCGCCCTCGACTGAGAAGCCGGAGTTCTGCATATGCGCAGTAGCTCCAGCTTCGAAACTGTGGCTGCGCAGCCGCGGGCCTGCGTTCTGCGCATGCGCAGAACACGGCTTCTCGGACGAGGGCGCGCAACTAGCAGGAGCAGCGTGCCAAAGATGTAAGGGTAGGAGGAGAAAAGAGGCTACTGGGGGGTGGAGTAGCTGCGACGTGTAGCCTCATGTCCGACTCTGTGATGTAAATGAGGTCACTGCTGTATAGACACCCCCTACAGAATTTGCAAGTGTCTGTCTATTATTATGCATAGACCTATTAGCTAGAATATAAATTACACTTTATCGTAAAAGTACTCTAACAATAATTACACGGAAAGTTATAAACAATTTAGTAATTTTGTACTTTTGCATAGCAATTCCTTAAATGGGGACTCACATAGAAGTTGTTCTTGACTTCTATTAAAATTATTAGTGTTACATGCAGGAACAATGAACAGATATGTATTTATTTACCTGGGATTTTTCTTGACAGCAACAGGCTCCACATATTCCTCCAACTAAGCCGTTGATGACCTGTATTAAGCATAAAATGATTTCGATGCCGGACAAACCCAGTAAGATGGAGAAGAGGGTGACATTCCATACAACAACATTTCGTGGTTCTTCACACCGAGACCAAGTTGAATGGTCAGCCAAATAGCTGCAAGACAGACAGCAAGTTATATAGTGTAGAGGAATAAATAAAAAGCAGTCTTTAAAATGTATCCATAGATTGCTACATAAAGTAATATTAATATATCTATATCTATATTTGTCTAGTAGCCTGAAAATTTGAGAATTTAGGGACCTAGATCCATAAAAAAAAATCTGTTTGGAACCAAACCCAAATGAGCAACATCCAAGATCAGTTCTGGCATTTATCGTGGGTGTTAACAGTTTGAAAGTCTTCGGCATAGATGGAGATGGCCTCTAAATCACAGTGGTCAAGGGTGTCGGCACTAATATAGCACCATATGCTCCATTGAGTAAAAGATTTAAAGGGAACTTGTCACAAAAGACAGGTTAGAGAAGCCCATCACACCTGCAGTGCAGATATGCCTTTATGCCTTCTCTAAGTATTTGCATTAGAATATAATTGTGTGTTTTAACTTACCTTGCACCCTGACAGAATCAACTGTGTAGTCCCAGGGGTTGGGCTTTGGTTTGCATTTCATAAAACAACACGTGACTCATCTGTGCTGCAGAATGCTCAGCTCTTGGCGCCAAACTTTTTGCTTCTGAACAGCTCCTCCCTCCTGCTCTCTCACAGAGCTTACAGCCTGGTGGGCTGATATGAGTGGGGAAGGGAGGAGCTGTACAGGAGCATAAAAGTGGGGGCTGAGGAGTCTGTATCACAGACAAGTCACATGTTGTTTTTTGAAATGCATCCAAACCAAAGCCCAACCCCTGGGACTATACAGAGGATTCTGTCAGGGGGCAAGGTAAGTTATAACACATACTTATATTGTAATCCAATATAACCTGATCTAGTTTGGGTTTTGGATCTGCTGAGCACTACAGTAGTAAGGGCGTTCCAGTAGTGAACTAGAAGAAGGCAAATAAAGTCATTTTATGAACTTAAGTTGCCCCAGGAGTTGAAAAACTGAAATGTAAATTTAAAAAAAATTATCTGGCTCAGAGCCACAAAATTCAGTTTGATGATCAGTGCAGAAGACTAATCACATATGACTTGTCATATACATTAGGAGGATGTGGTTTCTATTTCTGAAGACCTGTAAATCTCCCCCCTTGATCCACAAAGAGACCCGGCGCAGTACGTTCCAACTCAAAATCTTTAGCAAGCCTTAACGTTCCGCGTCGGGTCTCTTTGTGGATCCACGGGAGAGATTTACAGGTCTTTAGAAACAGAAACTGCATCCTCCTGGTCCTTTGGTCGGTGTTCACACCGAGATACCTCCCAGAGGCAGCGCATCGTTCGGAACCCATTAACTTATACATGAGTTGTGCCATCAGCACAACCACATAAGGTGAGTGGGTCACTCTCCTTATCTTTTTGTCACATACATAAAGAAATTGACAGACAATCTCTCATTTGTTAGATGACCATCACACTTGTCCGGCAGAGGGATAGGACATATTTTTAATAATTTAATGAAAAAAGCTACATACTGTGTATTAGTATTTGCAAATGGATAGCTCCACGTTCCATTGTTATAGCATTTAGGTCCTTCTGCTAAGCCCAGTGCAGAAATGATGAGACAATAACCGGCACCAACTATTCCAATTAATGCAGCCACAACAGATCCCAGCATCTGGAAGCAAGAAGAAGCATTAGTGTCTGTTATATCCAGTGCTCATTCACTCTAATATCTGCAATATTATTATTACATTTTTTATGTTCAGTTTAAGAAACAAAAAATGAAAATAATAATTCAAGAACTGGAACCATCAAATGACAAACATGAATGCATTTAATGGATCCCACTGACTCAAAAGAAAATATTTGATGTTATCAGCGCTGGATAATTCATAGTCATGTGAATTTAGTCTTATAAACAAACTTACTGCACAACTTCTGCCACAGTTCCTATTGCCACAGCATCCACAGCAATCCTCTTCTTCCAATCCAATGCACACGAACGCTGGAATCAGCATCTGGAAAAAAAACATATGAACTAAATGACGGAGACGTATTTCTGTGCACAGCTAATTTTCTGTACATTCATAAGTTATGGTGTGTTAAGAAAACAACCCTAGAAGCAGCCGAAAACAGTTTGTTAGCAAAAGTGTCAATATAAACTTCGAAGTGGACCACGGTCTTCTCTTCCCCACTTAGAGTCATGCAATAACACCAGAAGTTAAAATGACTATTTTGGGAGGAAACCTGGAGTGGATGTTATGCAGTACATTTTGTACAATGTATATGTCCTGGCTTAGACAATTTCACTGAAATGTACTTTTGCACACAGAGGAAATAAATCCCTGTAAGTACAGTCTATTGTTTCCTGGCAGTTTCCCACTGACCCTGGATACAATAGGGGACATTTATCAAATGAACTGGACAAAACAATTACATCAAAGAAGCCATCAACATCTGTGACGTCAGAGTCGGTGGCTGTTCAGTCGATTTGTGCAAATTTCACAAAATTTGTGCAAAAATCCGATATAAATAACAGCCAAAAAGCAGTTCAGAAATCATCAACACAAGAAAAATAGAAGAATAAAGTAATGAAAATTGTGAATAAGGGGGGAACCAGTTAAGGGCAAACACAGATGACCGGGGTCACCTTGTGAATTACATATAGTGCATTGTACTGTTTAACTGACTGAGCACAGTGTCGGGATAGGACTCGCACCATAATACCAGCACCAAAACTGTAATCATAAGTATATATCACTATGATGCACAGAGCCCGGTCCTCTGCACTGTGGTCAGGCCTTGAAACAGAATACTGCATCCTCCGGGATTCTGACCAGCCACGGCCAGTGTGAATTTGCCCTAATGCCATCTACAAAATCAGAGGGTATCCCGGTATCTGTGATTTCAGTAGAAATCTACTCAATGTGCCACAAGGACGCACAGCTATGAATAGTTTTAATCTGTATGTGAACTTAAGGTTTCCTTATCTCGTTACACCCTTTTGTAAAGTTCTTGTTGTTATTGGGATTGAATAAATAAAGGTTGTAGAGAACAGGTACAGATTAACAGCTTCTCCAACGTGAACGGACAAGTCAGAGGAGGGCAGGGTCACTGAGTCACGTGTATCTCCTTGAAACCATTGTATTGTTTAAACAAAGAGGAAATATTATTGTGTTGGACACATATCTACAACCTATTTGTGGGTCTAATACATTAATTAATGTAGAAAATAGTAGATTCACACGGCACTCCTTATAGCCCGGGGCTTGGATAGGATCCTGCTACCTACAGTTAACCTGGCACTGAAATGTGTTTTGCTAATTGAATTCTTTATCAGCCATCAAGACAAACTCGTGACCATCTACACCTTTCTAAACCCCTGATTAATAAGAAAAGCAGGTTGGCATTGGTGACTAGCGCCAACTGGCTGATTTTCTTAAAACTGATGGTTTGATAAAAGTTCCTGACAGTGAAGGAAATGCAAAAGTTTATGCTTTCCATACAATGTATCATTATTTCATCATTGTATCAATCTCCAGAGCAGGTTGCAGAACGGACTGTATGTATATTGCTAATCAAAACTGCTTAGATTATGAGAAAACCATGGAAAAGCTAATGGAATAATGGGTACTCTTTAAGGGTAGTTTCACATTGGCGTTGTTTTTTACATCAGTGATTTTTCACTGAGCCCATTCTAGGTTATGTTATATATATTTCATTTTCTGTACAGTGCCTGAAGAAGGTCTGATGTTATAAGACCAAAACATTACATTAATTTTGGATTGCCGATTCACTATAATAAAATATGCAAATCAAGTATCACAGGAGTGCCACGTTTTTTTCAACATTCTAGGTTATGGACACATACAGTTTTCTCTCCCTGGCTTCAGTGATTTTTGGACACATACAGATTGGTTTTCGCTTCCTGGCTTTAGTGATTTGTCACTGATGCCTTACTGAGCCATTCTTTTCAGGGGGATTTTTCACACTTCTGTTATTTCCACTGATCCAATGTTGGCAGTGAACACAAAAAAGCCTGGTTAGAACAGGTTATAAACTGATCACAGATCAGTGTCGAAAAAGTCCATTGAAAAGAATGGTTCAGTAAAGCATCAGTGACAAATCAATGAAGCGAAAACTAATCTGTATGTGTCCAAAATGGGTTTAGTGAAAAATCACTTGTGTGAAATAAATGCCAATGTGAATGTACCCCGAGAGAACCGGGGTCAGTGTGTGAATCACAGATCTGCAGTGGCCGGATTTCACATCATAATGATATACAGTAGCACAAGGAGTCCCTTCTTCTCTGCTAAAAATGCAGCACCAAACTACAATCATGAGAACCTAGGAATATATAACTGTGATGCATTATGCCCAGTCCTCAAGGGCACCCCGGATGGTTCATAAAATCCAGCAAATGTAGGTCTATGAAACATGGAGTGATTACAGTTTTGTGTTTAGCCCTAACTTGAATGATATAGAACAAACTATCAGCAAAGATAACAATATAGGATTTCAAGCAGAGTTCCTATACTACAATATCAAAAGCTGCTGTTACTAAAACCTCCTTTGCAAGAACAGTTGAAAGAACCTACTGATAAAACATTAAAAAACATATTAATAGGAACTAGAGATCGATGGAGCCGGAAAGAACTACTCATTCATGGCACAGACCTTAAAACATAGACAAATTAAATTATTGTTATAAAAAGTAAAACTAAAATACTTACAACAAGACCAGCTCCTGCGAGACCTTCGAAAAACCATACATATCTGGACAGGTGGCCGTCTCTGGCGTACTGTGTTTTTCCATCGGGGAAGTATAACAAAAGGTTAGCAACAATTGAACATATAGCCAGGATGAGCAGAAGATAGCCAATGCACTTTGCACATCTGCCGAAACACATCTTTGCTGTTCTTGTGGTGGGGATCTGCTATATCCTCTGCAGGTGCTGGTGCAGGTTATACAGTGAGAGCCTTTTGTTCTAGCTCTTAAATACCCAGACCTGTGTTAGTCACCAGGGTGAGACCTATTAATACCAGTACAAACCACTTACTACAGAAGGTGAGAATCAGGAGGTTTTTTTTTTTGGATCCTACCACCCATGTATTAAAAAAAAGGCGGGGTGAGATAACGTCTTATTTGCATTGCAACCTGCCTGAGCGAAAACCGTGACGTCACCTTTCTCTTAAGTAGTTTTCTATGAGATTCATTCTCATGTGATGTGTGTATGCAGACTTACTAATGTTCTCAGTAATTTACCTAGAGAATACAAGCTCGGAGCTTTGCTTCCATTACCTGTTGTCATCTGCATTGAACATGTGCACTTACAATTGCTGAACAAGCTTCCATATCTCTGGAGGCCTCCTTACAATATATTTGCTCATCCGCATTTTCATTGTTCATTAAGATCTACAGGCAGCTGGGGCCCCAGGGCTGAGGGTTATATTTATATCTTGTCCCTATAACACTATGTCACCAGGTCACCAAGTCACTAAACGTATAGCATGAACTTATAATCTTTAACGCCTTAAATCTTAAATGTCCCCCAATATATGCTCTGGAAATATGATCAAATGACAAGCATACTCAGATATGGTCCCTCAGCATAATGTGACCAAGTTGTATCCGTGAATTTACACTGATACATGGCAAAGGACTTAGATGCAGACACTGTATAATTAATTTGCTTAGACAAATTGGTTAAGTAGACAGGGTCAACCATAACAGAATAAGGCTGGGTTCACATTGCATTTTGTGTCATAATGAGGATTCCGATGTCCTTGGCAGACTTACCCTGCTGTACGCCAATACAGTGGGATACATCACCCAGGAAACTCCTCCTCCCTCCTGAATGCAGCAGCTTAGCATAAACGAAAAACGTGATGTGAACCCAGCCTGAAAGCCTTCTAAATCAAGCATGATAACCCAGGGATACTGTCCCTGGTCGCAGACCTACCTGTGTGCCTCCCTGTGCCCCTGGAGCCCGTCTGCAGCCTCACTTACCTTCCCTCACTCCAGCGGCCAGTGGCGTAACTACCGCCATAGCAGCCGTAGCAGCTGCTACGGGGCCCATGAGGTTCAGGGGCCCGGGGATGCACGGACCCTGTGTGCAGTGCTTTGCAAAGTGGTCCGGGAATGCACTACCGGGTGCCTGGAAGATCGTGTCCCCGGGCCCCTCCCTCTGTGTCCCAGCTACCGCCCACCTCTCTCCTGGCGCACCCACCTCTCCTGGATCGTCCAGTCACTGAAACTCCCCCCCGCCACCTCGCTGACCGACCCGCCCACCAGCCACCTCCCGTCCGCCGTCACAGGTGAGCGAGGCCCGCCTACCCCCCTACATAGGACTGCACAGTTGACGACCACGCCCCCAGCCCTCCCGCCCAGCGAACACACCCCCCTCGCCCTCCCGCCCGTGAACGGATCACCCTACCCCCTCCAGGCCCGCGCGCACATCCCCCTCCCCCCGCCCGAACAAGCAACCGCACCAAACCCCCCCCCCCTTCTGCCTGAACAACCACCGGAACACCCGCCTGACGCCACGGCCGGGTGGTTACCCAAACAGCCCCCAAACATCATAAAAGGTAAGTATATTCATATGTATTTATCTGTGTGTATATACTGTGTATATACTGTGTATATATGTATATACTGTGTATATGTATGTACTTAGACTCCGCTCCCAGGTGTCGGCTTATGTCATCACTCACTGTGGTTCAGTGGGTCGACTACCCCCCTGACAGATACTTACTCAGAGATAGAGGCACTGTCTTAATTGTTATGCACGGCCACCTTCCTTCTAAAATGAACTTTTACAATAATGTTAAGAAATGTTAAGAAGGGCTCTAGGAGGGTTTCTACCACAGCTCCATCATGCTGTAGCTTTACAGGCTCTTACTGAGGGAGCAGAGTGAGAGGGGAGACAGCCTGTGAAGGGGTTCTGCAATTTTGGTCTTATCACAACATTAACTAACAGATCACAGACAATTGTAACGCGACACAAAAAAATGTAAACAATTTTAATACAATCAACCATAATGCATGCACTAAAAAATTACAACAAAGCAGCCAGCAGAGCCGGCATATGTATGGTATACGCTATACTGATTATGTCTGTTTCAATGAAAGGAGGCCATTTAGTCACCACTAGATCTCTGTCTCTCCTGACAACTATTATTCAGGAAGAATTGGGAGGCTGGTTGATCACATCGAAATCAGATTGTCTTACACCAAAAGAGTAACAAATGCATTTATATAATCCAATGCTACAGATAAAAGCCGTAACCTAGATTGGATATGACAAAAATAATGAATCATGAAATAGAATGACTGACACATGAACCATGTTGTATTGTCATCATGTAGAGATGTTTACCCGGAAGACACTGCACTTACTGGTTTCTAAAGTCAGTGACGGGTTCTGTCAGCTAAAAGAGTTCAGCTCTGGATAAGGATTATTTTTGCTACAGTCAAATATGTATACTGTGACATGACAGATTAATTGTTTGGAGTTGGTGTCACGTTATTTATGACAACAGAATACATTACCTTTCGTTTACATCACATTGTGTAAGCATGTGATTTAGCAAAGTTAATATCATTGTTGAGTCATATAAGAAACTCCCATAGTGGTATAATTACAGGTATAAATAGGGAAAATTCTGTTCAGATTCAACTGATAAAACCACCGAGCAGAGACTTGTTACCTTGTATTCTCCCAGTAATGATTAGATGCAAGAGCGGAACTTAAGGAAACCTGTCAACACATTTGTACATATACAGCCAGTGACAGGTTCCTACAGAGCCCAATAACTACTGGAAACTAACAAAACTAAAATTGTTTCCCTTACATCCACATAAATCACTTTTTATCTTTTATTACCTGCATTGAGGGGGATGTGTTCTGCTTGGTCGGCCCCTCTGCTCAGCTCCTCCTCATGCCTTATGCCTTCTTATTATTTGGCAGTTCATGTCATGTGACCAGGGTGTCATTATCTCACATTAGCAATAGCAAACTGTACCCCATGCATCTATCTGGCCACATGATACTACTACTCCTCTCCATACTCCATGGAGACTGCTGTGATTTTATGTGCATGGTGTACAGTTTGCTATTGTGTGAAGGCTAAAGGACCTGCGATGATGTCACTGTGGTCACATGACATGAATGTAATACCAGGCACCACGTAAAATAATTGACACAATATTTACCATCTGTACAAAGAGGTTTATATGTCTGTAGTTGAATATTAGGAGACAGTCCCTAAGTACAAGGAGGCAGAGCAGTGATTTGAAGAGACACAGAGCTGTCAGTCAGAATAATGGTGCATGGCTCACTGCCAGCCTGAGAGAGAGAAGAGTCAAGCCCGCAAACGTGAGTCAGGAAAGCAACACAGATGACTGCTTGCCCGCTAAAACCTCTGGCTGCGGCCTATATACTGTAACAGGTAACACACCATCAATGCCACATCACAGCTAAGCCTTTGTTAACAAACAGAGGCCGGCATAACCGCAATTCTCTGGAGAGAAGTAAGTATACACTGTTTATTATGTTCATACTTCCCTGGAACCTATTGTGAAAAAAATTAATCTTCTACCACCCCTTTAAGTAGTACAAGTGGTCCAGGACTCAAGGACAACCAACTTATAGACAACCCCTAGTTACAGATGGACATCACTGCCCACAGTGACCTCTGGTGAAGTCTCTGGATACTTTACTTTAGTCCCAGGCTGCAACGATCAGCTGTAAGGTGTCTGAAATCAAACTTTATTAATAATCCTTGTTCCTATAACAGCACAAAACTTTGAAAATCAAATCGTCACAGGGACAAAAAATTTTTTTATTGTCTGGTGTTACAATTATACAGTATACCTGTTCCCACTTACATACATAATCAACTTGAGAACAAACCCAAAGAACCTATCGTATACATAACCCAGGGACCGCCTGTATAACTAATAAAATTGAAAATCAGTTAAGAAAAAAAAGTACCCAAGAGATAAATAATACTGACATAACATTTAAAGTAACCATATCTTTTGCACCTTTTGTGTCTGCATTTGCTAAAATAACTGTGTTACTATTGTGTTATCTGTGATTAAAATATATTTTGTTGTGAATGTGAACAAATAGGAAGTTATTGAACGAGGTTTCCAAAAATTACTATATTAATTTATAGAAAAATATGGTGTTATAGTGTAAACTAATAAATGCTAGTATTGACGAGCTCCAGAAGCTTTCACTGCTACGGCCCTTTGCTGTTTATGCATTTCCAGTTTTTTACTCCATACCCTCCAAAAGCTATAGCTTTATATATTGTCCATTTACAGAGCTGAATGAGGGTTTGTTATTTCGTGCCATTTTCTTATGAGCTATACTTTATGGCTTTCATTATGTACATTTGTTATATCTGTGATTGTACTTAGCAAAAGAATAATGTTTTTGTTATGCTTTGATACCTTTAAAAAATTGATATCTTTGGAGAAACAAATTCTTCAGGTCATCATATTCTTATACCCGTAAGATTTTGTGTACACGTTACCAAAGAGTTTTTATAGTAAAGCTGGCTTTTTATAAAGAAAAGATAAGTTACATGAAAGTTTAGCTTTCTGTACCCAGGGCTGTGTCCCTAGTCCCATGGGAGTGGCCAGTGAGGCATTGGGCAGGCATGTATGATGTCCTGATGGGCGTAGCGACGGGTGGAGGAGATATGGGGGACACAGGAGGTTTGTTCTTATTTGAAATTGATGCATTATGGAGCGGTTTACCGAGGGTAGGGGGGTGGGGTAGTCCTCACTGGCCCCTCCCAGGGGACTAGAGACACAGCTTGGCATACAGAAAGGTAAACTTTGATCCAACTTATCTTTTTTTGGGAAAAAGCCAGTTTTAGTATAAAAGCTCTTTGGTAATGTGTGCAGTATTATCTATATAGACATGGGGGAACCAGAAAAAGGCCTTCTGATGACAGGTTCCCTTGAAGTTCAATTTTGAATTGGTGGCAAAATAGGCAAAAAGCAGTAATTTCACATTATGACAATTATTACATAGGATAATCTATTCTATTCAAGACCTAATGTGTTTATGATTTAGTTTGTTCATTTATTTCTGCTTTCTAGGAAAGAGACACTTGGATATCAGATCCTTGGAATTAGTAGTAGTCATTTACACTACGCTGCAATATCCCATTGCACATCCGTCCCCTCTGGGATCAGACCCAGCCCACCACACCTTACTCCAGTTAGAGAATATTTCATTTGATCTCCACCAATCGCCTTTAGTGATAATTTGTCCACGTCCAAAGAGTTTCCTGTCATGACCAACGATTGGCCAGTGTACCACGTGACCCATTGCTTTTAAGTCTTCTGCAATTTTACCTGGAAACCCATCCTCTAGATACACATGCCATTTCTGATCTAAATAGGAATAGAAGATCAAATTTACTAATAATATACAGACATATATACATCCAATCCACCTCCCCAATGAATACTAGTCAATCAGAAAGATGAGCCACAGTATTTTACTGTAACTAATGATCACACATTAAGGTTTTTAGAGAAGAACAAAATCCATCAATCCCATGATACCTCAGCACAGTACCAATTGAGCACTTGAACTATTTCCGCTAATTGGAAGGACAATATGATAATAATTCCCTACATTGTACAAAAAACATTTGGTTAAAAGGGTTGTCTTGGATCTCTGTCCTTGCCAGCGTCCTTGTCTGTTCGTTTACAGAGGCCAGCATTTCTGTCCCAACCACTGCTACACACTGACACCAATGCTGTAGTAGGTATGTGGCAGTGGTCGGGACAAGGGCACCTGTCTCTGTAAACAAACAGAGGCTGTCAGTAATGGATGGTGTCGTGGTCGAACGTGAGTAGAGGTGGTAAGTATGAGGTGTTTATTGTTTTATAGTCCCTCAGTCATACATATACAGGCGGTCCCCTACTTAAGAACACTAGACTTACATACGACCCCTAGTTTCAAACGGACCTCTGGATATTGGTAATTTTTTGTACTTTACTCCTAGGCTACAATGATCAGCTGTAACACTTATAAAATGTGTCTGTAATGAAGCTTTAGTGTTAATATTGATTCTTATGACAACCCAACATTTTTAAAATGCAAGTTTCACAGAGACCAAAAAAGTTCTGGTTGGGATTACAATGATAAAATATACAGTTCCGACTTACATACAAACTCAACTTAAGAACAAACCTACAGACCCTATCTTGTATGTAACCCGGGGACTGCCTGTATATGTTTTAAGATCCTGGACAACCCCTTTAAAAGGCCAAAAGTATACAGTTAGGGAGGCTGAGCTGTGAGCTTATAATTTCTGACAGTCTGTCACTTGTCTAATCAGATATTGGGATAGGAGTTTATGTCCTCCATTAAGAACTTGTGTGAAACAGCCAGTGTGTTTTCATCATGCAAGATCATTATGGACTCCATAATATCAGCAAATCCTGATTCACAGTGTTACTATTAAGAAACCCCAGTGTATATAAAGAGCTAGAAACAGGAGGGACATGACCAATTGAGAGACTAAGAAATGGAATATCATAATAATGGAGCACATAAGCTTTTGACCTTTACCTCTTTTACTATATTCCACATAGAACCGAGGGGAGTCCAGTGACTGCTGAGGATTCATTCCGAATTCTACCATGTTCAGAAGAACCTTTCAAGAAATGCAAATTGTTTGGTTATAAGAAGTTTAAAAGGATTGTTGTTTAATCCACACAAATTACTTTAGTGAGCGGATGCCAATTCTGAATATGTAAGTTTTATCTTGATACTCAAACATTCCTCTACAGCAAACCCACATAGGGTCCATGCTCTGAAGCACCTAAAGGGTTATTCCATAAATAAGAACACATACTTACCCTGCTCCGGCTTCCAGTACATGCCTCACTCCTATAGCTACTTTTTCTTGGACCTGGAGCTAACTGGAATTTTTGGGCAGACACAGGCTTACTTCATCCAACGAGAGGACTCTTCATACCAGTTCAATAAAGTCCCCTAAAAAACCAAAGTGACATCCCATGGCCCACGGAGGCCACTAAATGGGTAAATCAGGTCCCATGATCTCCTGAAACTTCCAGTTGGGCACAGGCACAAAAAAAGAAGTAGCAGAAAAACACGGGAATCAGGGAGAGTATGAGCAGGGAGTGGGGTAAGGATGTGTTCTTTTTTTCCCACCTTGGCCCCTATGGAAATACTTTAAGCAGTCCTCTCTAGTATTTCCACACTTAAAGGACATCTACCACCATGATGAAGGATTGTTAACCAAGCCCACTGATATACTGGTGAGTGCTTCCTCTGGCAGGATCTGCTCTTCTTTTAACTTCTTATACCCTGTTTTTTTTTAAAACAAAAGCTTTATAAATTATGCAAATTAATCTTAGGGGATCCATTAAAGGGGTTTTCCTATGAACTAAAGTTAGACCCTATTCACAGGATAAGGCGTAACTTGCTGACGAGTAACAGTGCTGAGACTCCCACAGATCATGGACCCCTTGTTCCTTCTTTCTTCTCCATTACTCTCTATGAAGCTAAGGAAAATTTCAGAGCCCTGCGCTTACTGATCTCTGTCAGCTCCGTAGAGAGTAATGGAGCAGAACGGTCATGCACGGCCGTCTGCTTCATTATTCTGACTGAGCGATGAGACGGAATAGGGCCTAACTTTAGTTTGTGGGAAAACCCCTTTAACACCTAAGGAGCCTGGAGTTACTTATACTTGTTTGAATAATTTTTAAAGCATTTTTTGTAAAAAGCGGGGAATAAGAAGATAAAAGAAGGGAGGATCGCGAAAAAGGAGGCACACACCAACATACAGGGGATGGGGGGGGCGGATAGAACACAGAAACTTGTCACAAGATCGTTAAGTGGTAATGAGGGAAGGTATCTGCATTAAAGAGGACCTTTCACCACCCCCAACTTATTAACTTGTTCACTGATTCAAGTGCACTTTGAATTGTATTCCTAGCCCCCACCATTACCGAGATATGAGCACCGTTCTCTAACTAGTTTTTATTTCTTTCATGGCCTGGTGTGGTGGCATCATCCAGAAAATCAACTTTGAAGTCAGATGTAAATAAAGTCAAGGAGGCGGAGAGATAAAACACTGAAGTCAAAATGGGGAGCTCTGAACGCCTCCTCCTCTGTGATTGCAGTTCAGGTGATCTGTTTAGTGAGGTCTCTGTATGCAGGACCATCAATTACAGTAAAGGCAAATTTCAATATTGTGGGGCGATGAGCGTTCAAAGGCGTTGGAAAACGTCCAGGATGGTTAAAAAGCAATTTATTGATTTAAAATCGATAGCGATTAAAATACACAAAGTGAAAGTGTCATTAGCAACTAAGCATTCCGCACTCGGACAGAGCGCTTCATCTGGTGCTTACCTGGCTCCCTGCCTGCAGACTGTGTCTCCTCTCCTTCCTCCACTTCACACCACCAGGAGAGGAAACAGGCACACACAGGCTGCAGCTCCCCCTTCCCAGGGACTTACCACACACTGCTGGCAGAGAGCCAGGTTAATGTGAAAACTAATCTGAAACTAAATGAAAACTAAAATGGTAAAGTTTTTTTTTATAAACTACTGAAATGAAAACTAATTTGCTGACCAAGGCATTTTTAAATCAGCATAGCATAGGCTATTGGAACCTGTCACCAGCTAAAAATGACATTCCTGGTGAGAGGTTCCGTTTAAGGTCTAAGGATAGGAATACCCAATAACTTTGTAATTTGTCCACGTGGCTGGTTAGTTCACTATTATATACATTAAATAATTTAATGTACACATAATGTACACATAAAATAATTTAATTAGTAGCATAAACATTAAACTTCCTGAATAAACTTGATTTCATCAGCTTATCTTATCTTCATGTTTTCTCTCATTACAATCCACATTTGCGTTGCTAGGAACAATAAAGCAAAAAGAAAACAAACGTCTCCGTCTCATCAGGGGGCGTTATTTTTAGGTGTGTTCTGCAGCCATCGTTTTGGAGATGAATCATTGAATTTCCTGGAGTGCTCACCATTAAAATTCACAGCATAAGGCTACATTCACAAGAACGTGTGCCCGCCATAACGTAGCACGGTGGGCACACGTCGGCGCCAGGGAGAGGAGGAGGGTTGGGCGCTGCTCACCCTGGCCCCTCTCCATAGACGGGCACGGCTCCATATTCCGAGAAAAGATAAGACCTGTCCTATCTCTTCACGGCTACAGAACATGTTCTGTTATGCAATATTCAGTATATTTGATATAAATTCCATATGTAGTACTACATTCATTAGCTCCAGTAATACGATCTGCATGTGACCAGTATTTTATACTGATGAATAGGCCACAAATATCTGACCGGCTTTAGGACACATTGAAGTATATAGAGCCAGAGGCTGTCTGTACGGTGGCCAGCACTGTAACTTTATACTCAGCTTTCATTCATTGTTCTAGGAACAAGGCCTTCCTCTGTAGCACCAAGCCACTATGAAAAGCACGGAGTCATTGGATTCTAGGTCCATGCCATGTATTGATCTGGCCATGCAGTCATACACCGGATACACTGAGAGTCTGGAACCTTTTAGTATATCTGTTGCGACCTGTGGTGTGAGAGGAACATCAAGCTTTGGAGCACGATGATCCAGTACTTGATACATTTCCCCCATGGCACAGCCCACTTCTTGCCCCTTCATAATCTCTACAGAATTCACACACATTTTATCAGAAAACTAACAAAAGTTATGGCTATGATCTACACGAGCAACTGGTTTAGATATATTATACATTTGCCTCATGGAGCCTCTTTATTATTCTTGACCAGATTAATAAGAACAATGAAGGAAACACATTTCCCAGAATAGGTCCCAATGGGCATGAAAAGGAAGTTTAATATTGAAAATTGATTTGTATCCAGTTTGTAATGCTTTAAAGAGAAGGTCTTATTCTGTATTCTCATTAATTAGGACAGTTCAGTAATGGTTTAGTTTTGGGGTTAGGGATACCATGAATTAAATGAATACTTGAAAATTTGTGAAGTTATTGTATTTACCTGCACATGTCCTTGAGGTTGCATGAATCCCCCCATAACACCAAAACTGCACAGCAAATCTTCAGTGTCAGCGTTGGTGGCCATGGCTGGTATAATTGTGTGAAAAGGACGTTTACCGGGTGCCAAGCAGTTGGGGTGTCCAGAGGAAAGAGAGAAATTGTTCCCTCGGTTCTGCAATGATGAAACCAAATATTATAGCAAATAAAATATTCTTTAAGTTGCCTGCTTTTTGGCTCAATGCAACTATTATTAGAAGTTTCAACGAAAATCAGATCAAAATGGTCAAGAACTCAAACCTTATGACCATTTCGGTCATGGGTCACAGACACATGTAGGATTTAACATATTTCTTTTTTTTTTTTTTTTTTTTTTTAATTTTAAAATTTTATTAATAGTAATGAAAGAAGTCGTACATACAGCATTATATAATCAGCAGTTTACATGTTTTCCATAAGAACTTGTTGGTTATTAGTTATGCTGGTTAGTAAAGTTAGAGCATGTATTATGACACTTCTTCAACTACTTAAAACTTTGGACTAACTTAGACCGGTTTGTACTCCAGGAGTCCGGTACCTTAAGTTGTCCGGCAACTTATTTTAAAAGTAACAAACAAATAAGACTTAACTTATTTTGGAACAGTCCTTGTATTATCCAATAACAGTCTTGCCATATGACTTTATTATGGTAATTAGAGTAGAGTTACTCTACGTAGAGTTGAGAATTAGTCCAGGTCTTCCACTGGGCTTCAAAGAGAGATACTTTGCCATTTTGAGTAGCTATGGCTTTCTCATAAGCACACGTGGTGTTTAGCTGTCTTGTTACTTCATCCATTGGGGGACACCTAGGATTTTTCCAATACCTTGTTATTGTAAGTTTAGTAGACATTAAAAGTTGAGCTGGTACTGTAGGATACTTTTTGTCAATGCTTGATATGTCTATCAACAGCAGAGCTTGATGGGAGGATAATCTTATTGGCTTTTTGTAAATATGGGAAAGAATGTTGGAGATAGTGTTCCATAATGGTGCTATGATTGGACAATCCCATAAGATGTGAAGCAAAGTTCCTCGGTGTCCGCATCCCCTCCAGCATTCAGGAGAGGTTCCTGGGTAAATAACGCTTAGTTTGGAGGGCGTGAAATACCACCTTTGATGGGTTTTAATTATTGCCTCCTGGTGCGAGACACAGCGAAATGTAGAATGGATAATAGATATAGCCTTCTTCCATTGTGCTGATGTAAATGATTTTTTTAGGTCTCTCTCCCATTTTGATATATATGTAGGTTTCTCTTGTTTTGAATTTTCTTGCAGTTTTTTATAGAAGAAGGATATACCTTGATGTTTTGAATTGGTTTTGTCAAGGTAGTTTAATACGTCGTGATCCATCTGGGGACCTTGTTGGTTAGTGTCTTTTAGTATGCTGCGGATTCTTAAATATAGGTGAATGTCACCCTCCGATAAATTATATTTTGAGGATAATTCTTGGAATGTTAGTATTTGTTTATTCCCCCATATATCTTGCAAGTTTCTGATACCTTTAGACTTCCATGTTGCTAGGTTTAGATTTTCTGTGTTGAAGCTAAGGAATTCCATAGGGATCTTGCTAAGAGGAAAGGGGGTCCCTTTTGATTTAAATTTGCCGAGAAGTGCATCCCATGCCTGGTCTGCTGCCTTTAGTATTGTTGTCATTGGCGGGGTATTGGGTAAGCCCCATATCCTATTATATAGTCTAAATATCACTGGTGAGTTACCGTTTAAGTGTTCTTCTTGCTGGTACCAATTTTTGGTTGTTGTTCCCCACCAATGGCTTGATTGGTCCAGTATTGCTGCGTAATAATAGTTTTTTAGGTCCGGTAGACCCAATCCTCCAGTTGGTTTACTTTTTGTCATTATCCCTCGGGCTATTCTCGGTTTTTTGCCTGCCCATATGAATTTTGATAGTTGTGAGTGGGCTTTTTTAAAGAAGCTATCGGGTACTGGAATGTTTAGGGTTCTGAATAAAAAGAGGTACCTAGGCAGGACCATCATCTTATAGGCCGCTATCCTACCACACCAGGATAAAATTGTTTTAGAATATGCCTCTAAATCTTTTTCTATAGCTATTAGTAGTGGGTTATAGTTGTGTTGTATTAGTAGGTTAGTTGGGTATGTCAATTTGACCCCTAGATATGTAATCCCCTTATCTTGCCAATCTAGATCATATTTAGTTTTAAGTTGTCTTAGTGTGGAATGGGATATATTAATAGGAAGGGCTTGTGATTTTGAATTGTTGATTTTATAGTATGAGATTTTGCTAAATTCTTCTATGGTTTTTAAGGTTTCTGGAAGTGATTTTATTGGGTCTCTTAGTGTGAGTATTATGTCATCTGCAAATAATGAAATGACGTTATTAATTTGTCCCATTTGGATACCCTGTATTTGCTGATTTTTCCTGATGAGTTCGGCTAATGGTTCAATTGATAGATTGAAAAATAATGGTGAAAGGGGACATCCCTGACGAGTGCCGTTAGTCAATTTGAATGGTAGGGATAGTATGCCATTTGTGAATACTTGCGCCACAGGATTTGAGTAGAGTGCCTTTATGGCCTTGTTTATTTCACCCTTTATTCCAAATTTATCTAGTACTGTAAAGGCGTAATCCCAGTTCACTCTGTCGAACGCCTTTTCGGCGTCGACCGTTAGAACTAAAGCATTTGTTTTTTTGGACTCACAGAATTGGAGAATATTGATGATTCTTCTTGTATTATCTGGGACTTGCCTACCATGTGTAAAACCTGCTTGGTCCGGGTGGATTAATGTTGGGATAATTGGTTTCAATCTATTTGCTAATATTTTTGCGTATATTTTTATGTCATGGTTTAGGAGAGATATTGGTCTGTAATTGGCTGTTATGTCGGCGGGTTTGCCTGGTTTCGGCAGGGTAACTATCAATGCGGATAGCATATCCCTTGGAAGTTCTCCTTTGTCCATTGCCAGATTAAATAACCTAGTTAAGTGGGGGGTAAGTGAAGTAGTAAATTTTTTATAATATTCCCCTGGTAGCCCATCTGGACCAGGTGTTTTAGCTGATGGAAAGGATTTAATTGTTTTTGTTATTTCTTCTGGAGTTATTGTTTTATTTAAGGAGTTGAGTTGTTCAGGCGAGATTTTTGGAAGCGAGATTTTTTGGAGAAAGGAATCTATCGCTTCTTTGGTTGGCACTGGGTTATTAGTGTCATTTTTAATGTTGTAAAGTTTTTCATAGTATGCTGCAAATGCTTCAGCTATACCTCTAGGTGACATAATTTTTTCTTTAGTGTGGGGGTGATGAATTAGGGGGATTTTAGATTTGAAGACTCTCTGCTTTAATTTGTTAGCTAGAACTGCACCTGCTTTCTGATCTTGTGAGTAATATTTCGTCTTTGTTTTTTTTAGAGCATAGGAGTAATTGTCAAGATACAAGTTTCTCAGGTGATCTCTTGCCTCATATAGTTTTTTGTGTATGTCATATTGGTGATTTCTTTTATGCTGTGCTTCTAATATTGCTATTTTATTTATTGTTTCTTTTATTACCTTATTTCTTTGTATGTTGGCTTTAATACCTATCTTAATGAGTTCTCCCCTTATATATCCTTTGTGTGTAATCCACACTGAAAAGAAATCTGTATTTTCTTTGGTATTAAATTCCATGAATTCTTTTGACGCTTTTTCTAGAAAATCTACGTGTTTGGTGTTAGAAAAGACCGTAGTGTTAGCTCTCCATACAAAGTCATTTATGTTTGATAGTTGATCTGTTATTGTTAGCGTAATTGGCGCATGATCTGACCAATGTATTGACCCTATAGAGGTGTTTTCTGTTCTATCTAGTAGATTTTTGCTGATTAAAAACATATCAATTCTTGAGTATGTTTTATGCCTATTAGAGTAAAAGGAGAAGTCTTTTTCAGATGCATGCTGTACTCTCCATACATCGAAGAGTTGGTTGCGCCATAACCAAGAGTTCAATATAAATTCTCTTTTGGGAGATTTTGTTGTAGTGTCAAGTTCCACTTGATTAATTGTATTGAAGTCCCCGCAGAGGATTAACTCTCCTTGTTTATGTTTATTAATTTTTTTCAGTAGTTTCCTTAGAAACGTTCCCTGACCTGTGTTAGGGGCATATAAGTTTACTAGTGTATATGGTAAATTATTTATTTTACATACTATTATTATATATCGACTTTGTGGGTCAATGATTTGCTCCTGTATCATCACCGCCAATGATGATCGAAACCCTATTAATACTCCCCTTTTCTTTTGAGAATATGAGGAAAATAGCATTGTGGGGAAGTTGGGGTTTGATATTTTGGGTGGATTTTTTGTACTTATGTGGGTTTCTTGTATACAGATGATATCTGCTTTTTGTGTTTGTGTTTCCTTCCATAGGATTGATCTTTTGTATGGGCTGTTAAGTCCTTTTACATTTAAAGATAATATTTTTATACCCATTTTTATATATAAGGTATAATGCTGTCAAATCTTCTTGTGTGTGTGAGAAAAACCATTAATTGTCTACTCTTTGTTTGCATTAGTGTCATTGGCAATATACTACAATCATTTATAATAAGTAATACATTTCCTGTAACATAAAATTTAGAACAGGTAACTAGAAATATAAAAAACAATTTTGTACTAATCTTATATCGTAGTACTTGCATGGGGTATATCCACGTGGATACGTGATCAGGTAGTCAGTCCATCTTGCATCCCTTGCTTGGTTAAGGTGTCTTGGGGTTAACGTTGGCCCGCAGATTGCCATTCAGGATCCAGTCTTTTGGGTCCGCGCCTTTCTTTGGGTTGCGTTGTTTCATCGTACGGTATCTCCCACTTCTTCAAGATGGAGTATCCTTCTATAAGATTTTTTATTACTATTGTAGAATTTTGGTGTCTTACTAGTATCTTGGTGGGGAAGCCCCATCTGTATTGAATGCTCTGTTTCCTTAATGCTGTTGTTATTGGAGCTAGTTCACGCCTTGCTTGTAGCGTTGCAGCCGAGAGGTCTACATAAAGTTTTATAGCATTGTACGGTGATGGTAAGCTTTGTAAATTTCTGGATTTTGACATTAATTGCTCCTTGACATGAAAAAATGTGAACCTAGCTAAAACGTCTCTGGGTATAGAGTCTGGGAGAGAGCTAGGCTTTGGGATTCTGTGAGCTCGATCAATGCTCAATTCATAATCCGCTAAGTTAGGCAGTAGTGATTTTGTGAGTTCTTGTACATAGTTACGTAATTGCATATTTGTCACACTTTCTGGTATTCCCCTTAATTTCACATTATTTCTTCTGTCTCTGTCTTCAGAGTCCACCAGTTTTGCTTGAATATTTGCGATTTTTACATCTATTTCGTTGTGTGAGTCTACTATTTCGTTGTGCGCTTCCGTGAGCGACGCCATTTTTTCTTCCACATGAGATACTCTCTCTCCTAAGCTATTGACAGTATATTGTAATGGAGAAATTAGTTTGGAGAGATCCTTTTGCAATGATATTTTAAAAGCCTCCAACATAGCTTTAAGCTTTGACTCTGACACAGTTTTCTCTGATGCCTGAAATAATGCAAAGCTGTCTGGTGTGTTAGGTGCCTGGTGTGAAGCTTGAGAAGATGGGCTTACCTCCAGGTTTACACTGAAGTCTTGTTTGCGCATCTTATATTTCACTGGGCTGATGCCTGGTGAGTTAGAGTCACTAATTTCTTTTTGTGAGAGAGCTGATGCCGAGTTTGAGCTCTCTGGCAGGTGCAGCTGCAGCGGAGACATGCTTCCTTCTCCCTCTATGTGATCCAGAGAAGACTCTGCGCTGGAGGAGTTCTCCTTATTCCTGGGTCTACTTTTAGTAGGTAAGCTGTTTTCTATTGGGGATTTACCCGGTCTCGGGAGTTTGGAGGCAGAATATCTAGTTGTTTTGTCTGTCTCTGTGCATGTGCTGTGGCGCGCTGTGGTGGCCGCGAGCGTACCTGATTCGGCGCCATCTTTTTTTTTCAGCGGGTCTGCTGGGAAGTAATGTTCGATAGATTTATTCGGCGGTTCTTTGTTGTTTCGCCGCTTTACGGCTGTGCCTGAGTTATTCCCCGGCATTGTGGTGCTGTTTACGCTCCTCTCATGCAGTCTTGCCGCTGTAGATACGCTGTGTGGGGATGGAGATGGACGGAGCTCCCCTAACACGCGGCCATCTTCTTCAGCAGCCAAGCCACGCCCCCCGATTTAACATATTTCAACATTGTAAACTATTATAAAAAGATAACACAAGAAAGCAACAAAAAACTCTTTAAAAAGGTTCTCTGGTAGAGATGAGTGGACCCAATGTTTCTGTTCGGGTTCGTCCAGTCATAGCCATGACTAGTTGGTAGCGGTGTCAATTTCCTGGATTGACTGTCCGGCAATATTGTCCAGACTGCATGGGCCAAACCAGAACGGCACCACCACAGATCCATAGAATAGAACTTTTATAGTTTAGTGTTAAAAAATACAAAGCATATGACCAAAACTAACCAAAAATTATATGTGCACTCTCAAAGAATCAAAGGCATGCAAATTTTTTTTTTTTAGAAAAGATACATAAATTAAAAAAAAAAAGACACTAAATAAAAATAATGCTGATCACACTTTGGGGGCAGTGTCTTCATCTGTATTATATTATATTACATTATATTATATTATTAAGGGGTATTCCGGGAATATGAACGTCTGATACAAAAACCCATAATGCTATAAATGAATGAATATAACAAAACTGGATGCCATTAATTATAGAACGGTGCTTAAATTGTTTGATTTTATTATTCACAAAAATTTATGGCATCTGTAAAGTGTGGAGTTATCACTCTATCACCGCCACTATAAACTACAAGTCCCATCATCCTTTAGTTCTCAGTAACTCCTCCTACCTCTTATGCTCTACTTCCAGTGATGATGTAACAGACTGTCCTGCTCTGTTACCATAGTGATGATGTGTAACTGCCACCACTGCACATTACATCACTGATATGACATCTCACCACACACTGGCCACTGGCCATACTGGATGCACTGCAACCTACCACTTCAGCCAAACATAGTGCTGATGACATGACCGGCCCAGGCAGGTGCAGGACATGTGATGTGGACATGTGACCAGCGGCCATCTTCTGTCCTGGGTCTACTCCACAGGGCCAGTAGCATTTTAATTCTTCATTACAGTCTATGTCAGCAACATTTTTCTCCAAAGGGGAGCAACATTTTAAATAACAACTTATTACATATCAGCTTATATTTTGAGGACCCATTTGTAAATGGATTATGCTGATTCCTGGAATATCCCTTTAAATATAATAATAGACACTTATTCCATACCAGTGCTTTAAGTTCAATTAGGGGACCAAAAATTCCCTGAATTGGATACAATGGTGTACACACAACCTTTGCTATATACACTTATAAGGGATTGCAGGGATGATGTCCTGGAAGCCCCATAGAAATGAAGATGCCCTTACACTTTTATTATCGGCTATTTAGCCTTATGGTCCCATAACAATAGAAAGAAGTTTCGGGATATTACAAAAGTATCTCTAGTATGGCACTATAGCACTACGGAGTATGATGGCACTATATAAATAAAGATTATTATTACTATGGCACAACCCCTGTGATCTACAAGTGACGTCCTGCTAAGAAAGTCTATTTTTATATGATGCTCAATTACTTAAATTAATAAAAGCCACTGTATAAGACTGGACCAGGCAGTCATATGATTATACTTATGGACGTGCTATTTTAAGGAGCGTTCTCTGACGTCATGAGCTATTGCATCTGACTCATATCAGGCCACTCCTAGGGAGAAGCTACCTGTGCTTATGTTTCTTATACAGTTGTTTCATTACTCCTCAAAGAATGAACATTAGAGGTCAGCAGAGAAAGGCTAAGGTATCAGAAAGACTTTACATTGCACTGTTGATTAAAACAAAGTCACATCTTATGTATAGGAAATATAAAAGTATGTTTTGATTCTGCAGAATAGAAATTAAATGTGAAAAAAAAAATTCACATAAAGCAGAAAAATCACGACAAGCAGCCACTTTCAGCCTTTTTTTGTGGTGGAATTTGGTATTTGCAGCAAGACTGTCCGTCATGGGTCGCTAATGGTCTTACTACAGTGTTGAGTGTCTCTGGAGCTTCTGGTGCATTTTTCACATCAGATCTATTAAAATGATAGGTTAAAAACTATTTTTACTTTTTCGCTGGGCATGGGTGTCAAAGTGTATTTGTGACTAATTTAGCATTTTTCTGAAAAGTCGCTCTTTTGAAACCTACCTACCATATCTGGATTTACATTATTAATCTACACTCACTGGCCACTTTATTGGGTACACCTGTCCAACTGCTCGTTAAAACACTTAATTTCTAATCAGCCAATCACATGGCGGCAACTCAGTGCATTAAGGCATGTAGACATGGTCAAGACAATCTCCTGCAGTTCAAACCGAGCATCAGTATGGGGAAGAAAGGTGATTTGAGTGCCTTTGAACAAGCCATGGTTGTTGGTGCCAGAAGGGCTGGTCTGAGTATTTCAGAAACTGCTGATCTACTGGGATTTTCACGCACAACCATCTCTAGGGTTTACAGAGAATGGTCCGAAAAAGAAAAAACATCCAGTGAGCGGCAGTTCTGTGGGCGGAAATGCCTTG